>NW_015505257.1:664546-671812 GCF_001515645.1 Sinocyclocheilus grahami | reverse complement strand
ATGAGGACTGACAATTTGGCTGATTTTTTTACATTGTGTTATTATTTTATTTCTTACTATTCTTATTATTATTATTCTGACATTTCTGTTAAAAAAGGCAACCATGTGTCCTGGCTTTTTAAATTAACTTGCTGTATGTTGATTAAGAAACAAGATATATACATACTGTATATGAGGACTGACAATTTGGCTGATTTTTTTACATTGTGTTATTATTTTATTTCTTACTATTCTTATTATTATTATTCTGACATTTCTGTTAAAAAAGGCAACCATGTGTCCTGGCTTTTTAAATTAACTTGCTGTATGTTGATTAAGAAACAAGATGGCCATAGCGTCATTCATTTCATGGGGGTCTAATCAAAAACGCTGATTCATGTTCAGAGTGAGATCTCATCACTCCGCTGCCATTTCGGATGTGAGCTCAGTAGTGTTGATTTCACTCCGAGTAACCCATGCCATCTGCCATGCACAGTGCTCCCCGCTGAGAGACCATTAATTACCAGATTCACTATGTGGGACAGTAGGAACTGAAACACTCACTTACAGCACTTAAGTGCATGCCAGGATATCACAAGTTATTTAATATATCACTAAATTAATTCATTTATTAATTAGAGACTTTTAAATGTACCAGATTTCACATCCTGTGAGCCAGGCTTAGTATAGTATCTGGGATGAAAGGGACAAATTGTTTCAGACATTCTTCTCTAGTGCAATTACATTTGTGCACACAAGTTTTAATGATGTTCTGCTGCATGGCACTTAAGGGCAACATTCACCTGTTTTGCAGTTATGATGCAATGCCAGCAAAGCAACTAGCAACATTCACCTGTTATGCAGTTATGATGCAATGCAAGTAAAGCCACTACCCCATCTCTCTCTCTCAGTCGCTCTCTCTGTTATTAGAGTCCCAGTGCTTGATTATCCAGTGAAAAAAGCCACAGACTAATCCAGCAGATGCCCTTACTCTTTGGTTTAATATATTAATTGGAGAGAGAGGGAGTAGGAGAGAATAAAACTACCCTACCACTTTCATTCTCTCTATTTTTCTTCCAGAGATGAGGCTGGAGTGCTGATGTCAGGACAGTGCTGTTTCTGTGGTAATGAGCTGTCAGCGATATGAAGCTGGGCACTCGATTCCTCACATCACCCATCCCCCTTTCCAAATCAGGGCCAGAGACCAGAGAGCCAGAGAGCCAGAGAGCCAGAGAAGCGCTTCCCTCCTCGTGTTTTCTGGGAAGAGCGCCCCGGGGACGACAGTGTCAGAGACGCGGAATAAAAGCCAGAGCAAAAATGGTCAGTTTGGTTGCAAGCTGAGCCAGTGCTGTAATTAGGCCTTTAGATGTCGTCTTTTGAACAGGGGTGCACTCAGGAACCGCCATCCGCAGGTCTGAAGCAGGGGCTGTCAACTTTTTTGGACCCAGGGACCCCCTCCCACCCCAGTCATCATGCCACATGACAGATGTAAAAATTTGATCCTTTGATCCTTTTGACCACAAACAAACAAACAAATAAATAAAATGATAGATAGAATCATATTTAAGTAATAATATAATATAACATAATATAATTGATGTAATTAATGTAATGTAACATGATGATATAAACGTTACCAACATTTATTAATATATAACAATTAATTCAAGACATACAGGCAGATAGATAGATAGATTTATATATATACTTTTTTTAAATGTAATAGAATAAAATAACAACATTTAAAAAATATATATATATTACACCTTTTATATATATTATATATTTTAATAGAGATGATCTAGCTAACAAAATATATATTGTGTGTTGGAGTGGTCCAGATGCTACAGTGATTATACATAGACAGATTACTATCTATCCATCTATCTATCTATCTATCTATCTATCTATCTATCTATCTATCTATCTATCTATCTATCTATCTATCTATCTATCTCAGACTCTCTGTAGTACCCTCTCAAACCCCCAGGGGCCCACGGACCCCCGGATGACAACTGCACGTCTGAAGGATTGATTTAATTCAACGTGTGCTGCAAACAAACTTGGCTGTTTGTTTGCAAGACAAACAAACAAACAGCCAAGCTCAGGGCTGTTCCGGGCCACAGTTGTAAGTCACACTGATGCCACGATGCCTCATCACATGTAGATGTGTCATAAAGAAGGTTTACGCAGAGCTTGTCGCTGCCGCGCTGGCAGTTAAACACGCACTGTGTCTCTGAGAACACCACTGTACACCAGACTATTTTCCATTTACTGAGATGCTGTCCCCCAGCCGATAGTGTTGGAGACAGCGTGCGCAGAGATCACTACAGGCTGTCAAGAGCTGCTGATCTCCGGAGTGGCTGATCTCTGGGGCAGCCGCTCAAAAAGAGGAATTCAGGCTGCTGGAGTTGGTTTAGCTGAACATTACTTTACAATTTGAAAATGACAACACAATCATTTTCGCCTATTCACTGAGGATTATCTCAATGCACAATGGAGGAAACGTAATTAGCTCATTATTCACATAGTAAGCCAAAACATGTCACAATGGCGCATTAGCAGTTGCTATTGTCAAGACAGCTGAGCGCACAGGCTCTCGTCGCTCTCTCTTTGGAATAGAAAAGATGAATACAGTAGAGGAAATTTGGCAATTTTGCTTATTTACATTCTGTGATATAAACTTGTCACCTATGCTGAGTGTACGTTTGCTGGTGTTATTCACAGCTCTCATTCCAGCACATATAAAGCATGTTTCCCATACTGATCTGAAGTTGCAGATGCGTGGCTCTGTCCATGGTGCTGAAACATCTACTAGCTACAGTGCATTTACATGCAAGCAAATAATCCATTAGTAATCTGATTAATGGCTTAATTAGACTGAAATGTCTTCATATAAACACCTCAGTCAATTACTTTACAAAAAAAAATCCAACAAATGTAAAAAAAAAATACTTTTTAAGTAGAAGTCAGTTTATTAGTTTGTGTGAACTGATCAAGAATACGAGTAATATAAAATCTCTCTCTCTCTCTCTCTCTCTCTCTCTCTCTCGAGTAAGAGAGAGAGAGAGAGAGAGAGAGAAAGAGGGGGGATCTTTAGTTGCTTTGACAATAATTTTTCTGGGTGAATAAAAGTATTTGACAAGAAATTCACTGGGGGTTTTTTTATAGTGTGGTGTAGACCTAAAATAATCGGAACAATAGGAAAAAATAAGCACGCAAATACTTGGATCTGATTTTATTAACTTTTTGTTCTAAAATGTGCTGAAGTTTTGTTCAGAACATGCGAAATGCACATGTAGATGAATATGTGAATCAAACTGCAACGCTTAGGGTTTATATGAACAACTTTCAAAATCTGAAACTTGATTGGATTTATTCTGATTGATGACAATTAGTGCAAGTAAACATATCTAATGAAACATTTGCATTGCTAAAAGGGTAGTGAATGCAAAATGAATCATACTTTACCCATGTCATTTCAAATGATTTACTTTTTCCTAACATTCTTGTTCAAAAGAAGATGATGGATAGAATGTTAATGCTGCTTTTGAAAGTAAATGTGATAGGTGGTACTGAGCAACAAAAAACAAGGAAAAAACAGTCCATATAATTTTTTGGCTAGTCTTTAAATTCACACAAGAAGACTGTTTTAGCTCTTACTGTCATTTATAGAACTTGACAGCACACGTCTCCATTCATTTTAAATGTATGGGGGGAAAGCAGCATGAACATTGTCTAACATCTGCTTCTGTTTTCCACAGAAGTAAAATAAAGTCACATGGATTTTTAACAACATGAGGGTGAAAAAGTGATGACAGCGTTCACCTGAGGATGTCCTCAAATGTACGGTACTGTGCAGATCGGTCACTGCCTTTGGTCCTGAAACTCTCTTTTTGATGTGTACACTAAAATTAAGTTCCCTAGGGAACTATTTTAATATGAACAAAAAAGAGGATTACAGTGTGTTGGTTTAATTAAAACATGGTAGTTTAAAAAATTTATCAACTCTATTTTTTTATTTATCCCACACAGCTCCAATTAAAGACAAAATATATATTGATTTGTAGTTTGTGTGGATCCACACTGTTTCTCTCTTATAAATGTTGTGTCATTTTAGTAATTAGCCTCTGGTTAATATAAATGTTGGAGTTTGGGCTTGTGTTTGGACTGCCAGCCAAAAGCAGTGGAAGGAACTAATTACCAGCCACGCGCCTGCAGAGTCAAAACCTCCACCCACGTACACACACACTTAATTAAACTGATGCACATGTGCATGCATATAAGGAAATTGTAAATCTTTTATGTTTTTCTATATACTCAACCACCCCTCATCTCCCTTCAACACATTCACAGATGTATATAGAAAAGCACACGTTTCCACACAAATACATGTGAACGCACAGCTACACATTCATTAAAATCTTCTAGACCCTAGAGTCTTTTATTCCTTGCTGTCATTTAGACACTATTGAAAGCGCTGATGTTTGATGGATAAGAATGTGTAAGATCAATTTGGAGGGAATGGAAATCAAGCAGGAATATAGTAAATTGGATTTACGAAAGCACAACTAGACCCATCTCTCGGAAATTATCAATGGTAAGTGGATACCTACAGTATAAAAAAAAATATTGTAACATGTTTTACAAGAAAATACTATTTAACTAATTTTTTTTACTGCAATCTGCTAATTGCTTTTTTTGTAATTATTTCTGAAATTTAATACCGTTTCTACACCAATTTTTCAGTGTACGTCAGAGCGTGTCAAAGGGTAAAATCCAAATGCAAGCAAGGAAAAATTTACTCAATACAAGAATGAGAGTCCAAACAGCTGATAAAAACATCACAACAATCCACAAGCAATTATTATTATTATTATTATTAAACATGAATATATATACTAATAGTTCTGTAATTTAGTAGTAGTGGTAGCCTAGTTCTTTAATAAACGTGTGTGTGTGTGTGTGTGCACACGCGTTTTTGTGACAAATGAGGACATAAATTTGTATAATGACAAAGGTATGACATAGGTATTACAAGGAGAAGGTGACTTTTCAGGACATTACCCCATGTCCCCATTTTTCAAAACTCTTATAAATCACACAGAATGGAGTGTATTGAAAATCTGAAATAGCACAACGTTTCCTGTAAGGGGTAGGTTTAGGGGTAAGGTTGGTGTAGGGCAATAGAATATACGGTCTGTACAGTATAAAAACCATTATCCATTATGCCTCTGGGATGTCCCCACTTTTCACAAAAACAAACCTGTGTGTGTGTGTGTGTGTGTGTTTGAAATAATTACAAATATGTTGATGTTTATGAAAGAAGTCTCTTATGCTCACCAGATATTAAAATATTTAAAATACTGTAAAACTATAAAAAAATATATTATAAAATTAGTAATGCTAAAAAATATTACGATTTAAAATACAATTTATTATTATTTTTTTTAATGTATTTTAAATTGTAATTTATTTCTGTGATTCTAAACTTCAGTCTTCAGTGTCATACTGTAACAGATAGGCCAGGCTCCGCCACCACCCAATCACAATGATCCCTCTCACCTGAGTTCTAAGCACCCGCACCTGTCACCCATCAACCACCTCATTTCCAGCCTGCATAAAAGCACACACCTCAGACACCCTCACTGTCCGGTCTCGTATACACGTAGAGGACTCAATGACTTTGCTACTGATTACCTTTGAATACTTCTTGCATTACTTACCTCCTGTGTTCCTCCTAGTGTCTCCTCGTCTCCAAGTGTCTCCTGTATCTCCTAGTTCCCGGATCGCTGAGGTGTGTGCTTTCCCCGGGTACCTTCCAGCCTCACTCAAGCAAAAGACTCGGATTTCTCCACTCTCCATATTCTTTGCACTCTCTCACGGACCTTTCCCTCACCCTCACTTCCTCCGGACTCAACACCAGCAACGGATTCCTCCTGCAGTGCAATCTCACCTTTAAGATGCAACCGCACTTATATCCCACCGACACCTCTAAAATCGCTTTTATTATCTCCCTGCTAACAGGACCTGCACTGCAATGGGCGGAAACTATCTGGGCTCAGGCCAGCCCCGTCGATCAAGGCAATGGGCGGAAACTATCTGGGCTCAGGCCAGCTCCGTCGTTCAAGATCTGCAGAACTTCCTGGTGCATTTTCGCGAGGTGTTTGGAAGGACAGACGGAGATGCCGCTGTGGGAGAGCAACTCTACCACTTACAACAGGGGACCATGTCAATTGCCGAATACTCGCTGAAGTTTAGAACTCTCGCTGCAGCGAGTGGATGGAATGAGAGAGCGCTACTGACCACCTACAGACAGGGGTTGGAACCCCAGCTTCGGTTACAGCTCGCTGCCTGTGATGACTCGTTGTGATTGGAAAAGTTCATCCAACTGTCCATCTGATGCTCGAGCCGCATGCAGTCCTGTCTAGCAGCCATACCCATCCACACCACAACCTCCTGCCTCTGCCGACCAGAGCCCAGTTATCCTCCAGAACCAGAGCCAGAACCCATGATTGTGGAAAAGCAACGATTATCGGCCGCTGAGCAGCAGAGAAGGCTGACCCGGGGTCTCTGTTTGTACTGTGGAGCTCCAGGGCATATGATCTTGGCATGCCCCCTGCGTCCCCCACGTCCCGTGGTGAGTGTGATTCAACCTGATATTATTAAGATGGAGCCCCTCACTACCTGTGTAATGCTTACTGCCTCTGATGTCTCTATTTCAGTATCAGCCCTTATCGACTCCGGGTCAGCAGGAAACTTAATCTCCCGCGACCTCTGCTGCCAGCTCAAATTACAGGCTACCGCCACTGAAACAGTTGACCAAGTCCAGTCGAAAACTGGAACGCCACTATGCCGTAGACATGTTCGCTATCGTGTGGGACCCATCACTCTTCGTCTGGGCCTTCTTCACTCGGAGGACATTCATCTTCTGGTTCTGGAGGGGTCTACTGCGGACATCATCTTTGGGCGCTCGTGGTTGGTAAAGCACAATCCCATTCTATCCTGGAAGACGGGAGAAGTCCTGAAGTAGGGCAAGGATTGCTTCCCAGACTGCTTCCCCGGGACTCCCTCTCCTCCAAAGAAACTCCCCGAGGCCCTTTCCGGGAATTCCACCTCCATTGAGAGTCCCATTGAGAGGCAATCCTTGGAAATTCCAGCCTGCTATGCCCCCTTCAGAGACGTGTTTTGTCCCAACCGAGCCTCCCGCTTACCACCACATCGGCCATGGGACTGCGCCATCGATCTCATTCCGGGTGAGCCAGTGCCTCGTGGAAAGATCTATTC
>NW_015505257.1:663375-664230 GCF_001515645.1 Sinocyclocheilus grahami | reverse complement strand
TTAAAGAGCTCCAACGATTCCTGGGATTTGCCCATTTTTACCGTTGCTTCATTCTTGGCTACAGCAGGATCACCAGCCCCCTCACCAACTTACTCCAAGGGAAACCCAAGTCTGTGTCCTGGACTCCCGAGGCCTTAGAAGCCTTCTCCTCTCTCAAGAGAGCCTTCACTAGCGCCCCACTCCTAGTCCATCCAGATCCCGACCTCCCATTCGTTGTGAAAGTGGACGCCAGACTCCACCCATGTGCCTTCTTCTCACGGAAGCTCAGCCTGGCGGAAATTAACTATGACATCGGCAACAGAGAACTCCTTGCCATCAAGCTGGCCCTAGAGGAGTGGAGGCATTGGCTGGAGGGGGCAGCCCATCAATTTACCGTACTGACCGACCACAAGAACCTCCAACACCATCGTGAGTCAAAACGGTTAAATCCCCGCCAGGCCCGATGGGTATTATTCTTTACGAGGTTCAATTTTACCATTACTTACCGCCCTGGTCCCAGAAACGTCAAGGCAGATGCCTTGTCACGTATTCACAGTCACATAGAAGGCCCCGAAGAACCGGAAAGCATCATCCCACCTAAGATAATAGTCAGTCCAATCGAATGGAATTCCCCTCCAGTGGCCTCCAACACAGCTCCTAACAATCCGCCGGGCTGTCCTCCAGGATGTCACTATGTACCACGGACACAGTGCACCCCACTCATTCACTCTGCTCACCCCTCCGGAGGCACTGGCCATCCAGGGGCCAACAACAGCCTCTCGCTGCTACGAGATCGCTTCTGGTGGCCCAATATGGCAAGGGACGTGAGAAGGTTAGTGCAAGGATGTCCGGATTGTGCCATGTCCAAAAGCCCGC
>NW_015505257.1:660771-661411 GCF_001515645.1 Sinocyclocheilus grahami | reverse complement strand
CGTATTCACAGTCACATAGAAGGCCCCGAAGAACCGGAAAGCATCATCCCACCTAAGATAATCGTCAGTCCAATCGAATGGAATTCCCCTCCAGTGGCCTCCAACACAGCTCCTAACAATCCGCCGGGCTGTCCTCCAGGATGTCACTATGTACCACGGACACAGTGCACCCCACTCATTCACTCTGCTCACTCCTCCTGAGGCACTGGCCATCCAGGGGCCAACAACAGCCTCTCGCTGCTACGAGATCGCTTCTGGTGGCCCAATATGGCAAGGGACGTGAGAAGGTTAGTGCAAGGATGTCCGGATTGTGCCATGTCCAAAAGCCCGCGCCATTTACCATCTGGCAAACTCCTTCCCCTTCCAGTGCTGAATCGCCCCTGGTCACACCTAGGAGTAGACTTTGTCACGGACCTATCCCCCTCTGAAGGTAACACATGCATCCTGGTAATTGTTGACCGCTTCTCGAAGTCATGTCGCCTTCTGCCCCTCAGAGGTCTTCCCACGGCCCTAGAAACTGCTGAACGGCTATTCAATCACGTCTTCCGATACTATGGACTTCCTGAAGACATTGTTTCCGACCGGGGACCCCAGTTTATCTCCAAGGTATGGAATGCCTTCTTTAACCTCCTAGGTGTGG
>NW_015505257.1:650337-660207 GCF_001515645.1 Sinocyclocheilus grahami | reverse complement strand
CCCCTCACAATACAGAATTCATCCCACGTTCCACGTGTCACTACTCAAACCTCACCATGACCCTGTTTCTCTCCCCACAGAGCCTGGCCAGACGGAGGAACCCCCTCTTCCCTTGATCCTGGATGAAGGCTCGGTCTACAAGGTGAAGGAAATTCTGCAGTCCCGGCGCCGTGGTGGTCAGCTGGAATACCTCGTGGACTGGGAAGGATACGGACCCGAGGAATGCTCATGGGTACCTAGGACCGATGTACTGGATCCCGCCTTAATGTCAGAGTTCCATGCTGCCCATCCTGATCAGCCGGCACCTCGGGGCAGAGGTAGACCACCACGACTAAGCACCACCAGTGCTAAGCACCCGCACCTGTCACCCATCAAGCACCTAATTTCCAGCCTGCATAAAAGCACACACCTCAGACACCCTCACTGTCCGGTCTCGTATACACGTAGAGGACTCAATGACTTTGCTACTGATTACCTTTGAATACTTCTTGCATTACTTACCTCCTGTGTTCCTCCTAGTGTCTCCTGTATCTCCTAGTTCCCGGATCGCTGAGGTGTGTGCTTTCCCCGGATACCTTCCAGCCTCACTCAAGCAAAAGACTCGGATTACTCCACTCTCCATATCCTCTGCACTCTCTCACGGACCTTTCCCTCACCCTCACTTCCTCCGGACTCAACACCAGTACTCACTGTGACCAAATAAACTGTTTTGTATAAAACTAACCTATTGTGTCAAACCTCTTCCGTAACACACATGATCCTCCAGAAATCATATTCCGATTTGGTGCTCCATTATTATTAATTAATAATAATATTTCACAATATTACTTTTATTTTACTGTATTTTTGATCAAATAAATGCAGCCTTTGCAAGAATATGACACTTATTTCAAAAACATTATAAAAAGTTCTAAAATAATTCTAATTATTTTAGAATTATTATTACTCTAATATTCCAAACTTTTGACCGTTAGTGTGTGTGTGTGAGAAAAACACACACACACAAAACAGAAAATAAATAAAAAATAAGCAAAAATCTGTGCAAAAGTGTTTCTGTGTTCGACATTGCAGGTTGTTCCAAATGAACAAATTCTGTCACGTTAAGTGAACTTCAACACATTCTCTGCTGAGTGCATAGGAAGCAATGAACACTGCCCAGGGACCCTGTGAATTTGAACAAAGCTAAAGTGTTCTCAGCAATAGTTAATGTCTCAAACCTTAACTGTTTTTGCATCACTACTGCAAACCTTTGTGATTTTCCTCTGTGCTCCTCGTGACATCATCCTCTATTCCTCTGGTCTCACAGTAAGCTATTATGTCTATACGTCCTCTGATTCAATCCATAATCCATCCACACCTTCTCTCTCAATACCTCAACTAAATAATACAAACTCCTACTTCCTCATACTCACAGTACAAGTGACACAGGCAAAGCCTCAGGCGAACCTGGCACAGAGGAAATGAGCTTGGTCCTTTGAAGGTGATGGCCCCTTAAAGCTTAGAACAAGAGAGGACCGGCTCAATAATTACCAGAGCACAAAGCAAAGGGTTTTCATGTTTAGAGCTATAGCACTGCATGTGGCGTTCAGACTATTTAATTAGACAAACAGATTTGTAGCAATGCATCTCCCCCCAATGCGGCTGTTCTGTTCCAGCTGAACGAGCGCACACATACACATGCTTGTCTTAGTCGCTCTTATAAATTCACACACAGCTACCCGGCAGAACTGATCTCGCAAACACAAACTCAGCATACTCAGATACACACATACACCGGCCTATTATGGTCTAAGACACAAACACCTTTTAACAAGCATGCACTCACAGATCCACCCACATGGGGCTTGCTGTCAGACACCTGCACACACACACACACACACACACACAGAACTCCACAGTAAGTTCAGTGTGCTAGTGCTCCATTAGAGATGTTGGATGCCAGAAGGGCAGGTCAATGATATGGCAGTTAAAACAAATTCACACAATGGAAAACAGCATTTCTTAATAAGCAGAGGTTTTTAAAAAGGTGTTATCTGGCTTTTATTGACATTTAGACATTCTGAAACTGTCTTAAAAACAAGTTGTTGTTTTTTTGTTTTTTTAAATCTCGCTTATGCAGATCTTTACTTTGAACTAGCAATGGTCAACTCTGTAATTGAAAAATGTTCCCACACTGTCATATTTACCCAGCCCTACAGAGACATAGGCTATAACTGGAATAAACAGATATTCAGGCAAGAAATTCGATTAATTATTACGCAACAAGCGCATGTCAACATCAACCATTTCTTTTAAGATTTGCTTTTAATTATTACACAGCGTTCTGGATTTATTCTGACTGGTTAGTCGAGGCATTCAGGGGTCAGATGTTTTATAACAGTGTCGTTTTTGGCAATGCGGTATCCACCTTATATTTCAGCGCAAATTCATTATGATGGTGCAGTCACATTTATTGTTGTTTGGCGAATTCACGTGATCGTGGTTTTCATGCGAGAAGGGAAATTTCCTCACCCAGATTTCACAACAGGTTCAGGTTGGTGAAGCGATGACCAACAGAAAACTGCATGGTTTTAAAGTGACTTCAGTGTGACCAGTGCTTCATACATCACTATTGACAAAAGACAATGTACCCTTTTTCCCACCTTTTAGCCACTATAGATAAATAACTCGAATAGCAAAGTTCAGTAAACAGTAAAACTATTTAAATAATATGACAACAAATACCAGTTTGCAATATCAACAGCATAACAGACTACTTTTGTAGAGCTAAAATAACTGGAAGCGACTGCACCGGAAGCCTTGAACATACAAGGTAAAAATGACCGCGCCCGTGCTTTTTAAAAATAAGGTCTGTATTCTAGTGGCGTTTCACACAGTGAACTCGCTCTCTCTCCTTCTTGTTGTATGAACACAACAGACACCATTGCATGTAATCACAGCTCTGAAGTGACAGCATTGCGAGTATGGCATTTAATTTACACGACAGCTCAAATAAGTTATTGAGTAACTTACCTTTTAGACACAATATTTCCGGTTCCAAACAAATCCAGTGAATTTAACAGCTGAGTCTCTGACCAACACACAGCATTGTTCATAAACGAATCAGCGTTTTTACGAGTCAGATGACTGAATGATTCAATAATTCACTCATAAAAGACAATCAATTGTTTAATCCCTGAATGAATCAATGTTTTGAACGAGTCGGTTGAGTGAATTTCTCCATAATTCACTCATAAAAGAGAGTCATTTGTTTCATTCTTGAATGAAGCAGTCTTTTGAGCAAATCAGTTGATTAAATAATTCAATGACTCACTCATAACGACAGTTACCTGTTTCATACCTAAATGAATCAGCGTTTTTTGAATGATTCGTTTACTCACTCATAAAGGGCGCCACCTACTGCTGTATTGATGTGAATTACACTATAAATGTAAATTTAGCCATTGATGTGATACTTCCTCCAGCTTATTTTGTGATGACCAGCTGACTGAACGTTATCATTTACTTATCGCAGAGCATTTCAGTTTTGCATTGCATAATATGTAACATTCATCTTCACCACACATTTTAAATTATATTTTTAAAGATTTTAAATTAAAAATTTCTAATTAAGATTTTAAATTAGATTAATTTTATTTAGAATGGGACATCACATGTTTTACAGTGTTCTGGAGTGCCACACTGATTTGATCAAACAGGACAATTTAAAGGTCCCTTCGCCCTCTAATAAATAGGGCCATTCATTTTGATGGACAGCTTCCATCTTTTATTTGGACATGTATGGTCATGCCATACCAACAAGCCTCTTGTTTGTACCACGCCGCATCAGACTGGCATTGTTAACCGACATGCACACAATCATCTCAGCTCTCATCTCGCCAGCCAGCAATGGCGATGCAATGCAGAGATCATGAATATTGACAGGAGATACAGGACTGGGGTCCGGCTGCTCATTTCACCACGTCAAGCCACATTGCAAATCTAATTCATTTTCCTCCATCTCACAAAACTGCCAAGTGTGATGGATTGAGTCAGAAATTAATTTTTCCTCATGTTCCAGAAATCCTGCAACATTACAAATGGAGGAGAATCCTGCGGTGGTTTGTAGAGCACTGATTTGTTTCTGTCCAGCATTTGGGTCACAACATTCTGCAGTGTCATTGGTTAACACTCGCCTCCCTTGACCCCTAGAAATATTGTGAATGGACAATTCATAAAGAAAAAGAAAAATACCCCCCCTCAACTTTAGGAAGTTAGAGGTCAATGTAGATGTTTGCTGCCACCAGTACAAGGGCCAACAAGGTCTATAATACCTGGAGAATGCCATAAAAAATTCTAGTAAAAATAAGTAGTGCATAAAAATAAGTACATAAATTATTTTAAACTTACTATATATAAACTTATAGTAAAATCTATAATCTATAATTTGATGAAATATTTAAATGTTGTCTACAGAAAATTTTATTTGATTTGTCACAATACACGGCTACATTTGAATAACCATAAATAGTGGAAAATGTCTGTATAATCTGAACCTCCTAAATATTTATTTGAAGTATGTTCTGAAATGTTCAGTTAATATTTCAATAATTTAAAAACACATTCAATTTATGGATTGATGGTTTGAGTTTCTGCCACAAAATAATGAAATGAGGTAATTTATGACTTTTTATCTCACAATTCAGACATTTTTCTTGCATTTCTTTTTCTTTTTCTTTTTTTTATTCATGACGGAAAAAAAACAGAATTTCAAGACATAAATTCACAATTTTGAGAAAACATTGTGAGATATAACTTAGAATTGCTTGCAATTTTGACTTTATT
Source organism: Sinocyclocheilus grahami (assembly GCF_001515645.1). Classification (NCBI taxonomy): domain Eukaryota; kingdom Metazoa; phylum Chordata; class Actinopteri; order Cypriniformes; family Cyprinidae; genus Sinocyclocheilus; species Sinocyclocheilus grahami. The sequence continues at coordinate 655,383 of NW_015505257.1, read as the reverse complement.
ATTCAGAGATTAAATCAGATTTTTTTTCTCTCAGATTTCTATTTTTTTCCCACTGCAATTATTATTTTTTATTTTTTTCCGCCATATAATTAAAAATAAAAAGAGTAATCAGCAATTATGTGTTTATTATTTGCAATTCTGTGTTTAATTAAACAGATAGAATTGTGAGATATAAACTCATAATTGCGAGAAAAAAAGTCAGCATTTTGAGATAAAGTCATAATTATATAATAACTTTTTTTATTCTGTGGCGGAAACAGTCTTCCATAGATGTCAGTTAATGATCACATAACATGCAGGTAAACAATGCAAACATTTCATCTTTAAGTAAATGTTTTATTTTGATTGTTTTTTATTTTAAAATGATATAGCTATTTTAATTATGCATTTGAATGATTTAATTAATCATTAGCTTTTCATCAACTCACAAATTTCTTGCAGTTCCCTCATTAACATTGAGGGGTTGCTCCAGTGGAATGCAAAAAAAAAATGTTCTCCCTGACTTCTAAAATGCCTTATCAAAATTTTACCAAGTTATTGTGATATATTTTTTCAAGCTAATGAAAAGAGCTTTTTCATTGAAAAAAAGAGAAATTATTAATTTGACCGTTTAACTTATTTAGTATAATACATGATATGATTTAAAAAGACATTAATTAACATATTTCCATGATCACGATTTTCAATCATTTCCATCTGCATACTCATAAAAAGGAATCACTTTGGGCTCCAAATGAAACAGGATCTTGTGCAATAGCAACCTCTTCCCGCAGGAGCCAACATGTCCACTCTAACAAGTCAGACTTTGACCTCTTGGGTCAAATGGTCGAGGGAGTTGCAGGCAGGTGGTGATGAATGACATGTAAACACTCTACAGGCATAAACTGTATGGATGGGTGTGTCCTCCTGCAATCCCTCGTAACAGGTTTGCACTAAGATAGCTAATATCCCCATTCCCAGCTGCCGTTGTGTTTTTGCTGACCAAACACATCTGAGCCCGGAGAGAGCTAAAGGCAATCAGCAGGCGGGTCGACAGCCTTGATCGATTATTAGCCTTGCCGTTGGCCGGGTGATTATATATAATTTGTATGTATTGTGTTTACTTTCTTAAGTGTAGCCTCCGCTTATCAAAGGCTGAGACAAAATGCAGATGCTGGTCAGGAGCCATTCGCTCTTGTTCCCATGAGTCACTGCTTCTCTGATTAGATCAGGCATGATGCCTGAACATTAGACTGATAAAACCCTGACACCCCAGGCCCTGGTTTGAGTGTCAGAACTGCAGCAGAGGCAATTTCATTAACTTTCCTTCTATCAGTTATTAGCAATATCAAAATAGTGTGAAGATGGTTATCGATTGCGAGAAGATATCTCCTGAACTCTGTGCGGCTGCTGACACAGAGAGATTGCTTTAGATAGTACGAGTGCATATGGAGGACAGTTATGTTGCAGATAACTTGATATGTTGTGAATTGTGTCATCGAAGATGAATGTATAGTATCATGATGTCTTAAAGCATTTTCCATTGGACGGACAATAAATTTTTCTCAGAGAGACAATACATATGGCCAAGGAATCGTCACGTTTGCAGTCACTGACAGTTGCGCACACTTAAAGGTGCAATAAGCAATATTTGAAAAACGCTTTTGACCACAGTGTCGGACCAAGTCCCAAAACACACTCGCTGCCAATCAGCAGTAAGGGGCATGTCTAGTAATGATAGGGAGAAGAGAGCACTCAGTGAGTGCACAGGACGGATATTAGCAGATCGACTATATGTAGCGAGAGATGGCAGATTAAAAAAAGAGGAACATTTTGGAGGAACAAAACATTAAAAAGAAGGGTTACGATCAGGCAAGAGGTAGGACCCACGTAAATATTGGAGCAGCTTTCCAGCGGTGGTGAGAACTCAAGGAGTGGGAAGGCCTGGAATCAGGCGCCAAGGTTGCTTTGTTTCTTCTTGATAGGTGAGTTAAAGTTACATTAATTTTTACATTGAATTACCATAGTAACAGACATCACTTTCACTTATTGATGACATAATACCTTCGGCTGGCAGGCATAGCAGACTCCGCCATCGTCGCTACCAGGGTTGTGTACATACGTGTAAGGTGGAGTTATCAAAATAGGGGAGAGGTCCTGTTAAGGTATGGGCGTGCTTGTTTTGGTGCTTTCAAATATCAACATCGTTTGGCAAAAAACGCTTAGTGCACCTTTAATGCGATTCATTGCCAATGAAAATGTTTTAATGTACCAACACAGCCCCATTGGTAAGTCTCAAGTACACCTTAATTATTATTATTATTATTATTATTATTATTATTATTATAACCGTTTAGAGGACAATTCTGTTGGAGATAACTTGATTTGTTGCAAATTGTGTCATCTGTATTGAATATAGTATAATGCATTCAATAGTATCGTGTTTTCAACTGTATTCAATAGTATCATGAAATAATTTTCCATTGAACGGACAATATTTTTTAAACTCCTTAATTAAAAACAACAACAACAACAACAACTGAAAATTATTATGGAAGCTACTTTTAAACAATAATTATTTAAAACAAAAATAATTAATTATCTAAACATTAATTAATTGTCTTTTTATGCAAAAAATTGCATATTTACATTTTATTATTATTATTGTTATTATTATTATTATTATTAGCAGCAGCAGTTTAAAGGACAGTTATGATGACGTGATATGTTGTAAACTGTGCTTTCCATTGAACAGGCAATTAATCTTTGCAATTTTTCTCAAATTACCATTTTTCTTAGAGAGACAATATGTATGGCCAGGAAACTATAACACTCGCTGTTACTGACTGCTATAAGGTCTCTTTCTCAAATTAATTCCAGTCAGCTAGTTTATTCCCTCAAATTGTTTTGTTTTTTTCCCGTTACACATAATGATACTTTCGCAAGGTAATGGCCGCTATCCGAAAAGGTCTCCATATTGCTAGCGCTAATGTACTGTAAACTCTCTCTCTGGGCACTGTCGGAGATTTATACTGGCATGAGTGTGTGTGAGTGAGGCCTGTGTGTATGAGTACTCTTCATTAATGTAAGATAATGTAGTGTTGGGAGGGTACAACGCTCCTCAGTCTGTCCGTGCATGTTCTAAGTGGCCGAGTGTTGCCGTGTGGCTAAAGTGCTCAGCATTGCTAATGTATGCTAATTCAATAGACATAAAGCTTAAGTGTCATTTATCAACTCGTTTGACAAAGTCCTGCACATTTTCACACCGCTTTAGATCGCTTGTACAGAGTATTGTTCAAAAAGATAAAAATGGATGTGCTGCTAGCCTGTTTTAACACAATGCTGATTCATTTTAGGCGAGCTGAATGTATTCATTACTCGTTCACTCCCAGTGGACTGTGAGGCAGGCAGTGTGTGATTAATGGTTGGTCTCGGTGCCCACACAAGAGCAAAAACCTGAAAACCAGATCCCGAGACAAAAAATAAAAACGCCTCAGTGCCTGAGAGAAAATAGAGGAGGGCAAATTTGAATGGGCACTTGAGTTTTCAGTCCTCAAGTCCTGTTCCACTGAAGTAGCACACCTGCTCACTGGAGCCTTGATGGCAGACAATGTTCTTGTTTGTGGTTATGAGGAAACGTGCCATGGCATTAAACTGCTGTCTAATACACTGCCTTTCTTGATTTCCATTTGAGATGGACTGAAAAGCTCTTCTCCCACTCCTATTGAGTGGGCAAATGTGACACACAATGCGGGTCCGTTCTTTCACTGAAATTAAATGGTCTGTTTGTAAATGTGAAAGTTTGCCCAAAGCATAATCACTCAGAATGATGACCATGCTTTAAGACATTTTGCATTTGAGGTGCATGAATAGATGTTGTATAGGACAGTGTTTTTACAGATCAGCATAGCCCAAACACACACACACACACACACACACACACACACACACACATACATATAAGTGCTGCTTGAAATTTTGTGAACCCTTCAGTATTTTCTATATTTCTGCACAAAAATGAACCAAAAGATCATAAGATTTTCACACAAGTCCTGAAAGTTGACAAAGAGAATCCAATCAAACAAATGAGACAAACATATATACTTTGTCATTTATTCATTGAGAAAAATGATCCAGTGTTACATATCTGTCAGTAGCATAAGTGTATGTGAATCTTTGCTTTCAGTATCTGGTCTGACCCCCTTTTGCAGCAATAACTGCAGGCAATGTTTCTTGTAACTGCTGATCAGTCCTGCACAACAGCTTGTAGGAATTTTAGTCCATTCCTCAGTACAGAACCACTTCAACTCTGTGATTTTAATGGGTTTCCTTCTATGAACTGCTTGCTTCAGGTCCTTCCACAACATTTCCAGTGGATTAAGGTTCGGACTTTGACTTGGCCATTCCAAAACATTAAACTTTGTTCTTCTTTAAACATTCTTTGGTAGAACGACTTGTGTGCTTGGTGTCGTTGTCTTGCTGCATGACCCATTTTCTCTTGAGATTCAGTTCTTTTTGAGATTAATTTTCCTTTAGAATTTGCTGGTATAATTCAGAACTCATTGTTCCATCAATGATGGCAAGCCATCCTGGCCCAGATGCCGCAAAACAGGCCCAATCCATGATACTACCACTACCATGTTTCACAGATCGGATAAGGTTCTTATGATGGAATGCAGTATCTTTTAAAATTCTGGCAGTTTAATGCCTACAAAAACGGCTCGTAGGGACAACAACAAGTTACTTCCCGGGTGCGTGACATCACAAACCCAGATAAACCCTGCCCTCGGGAAAAGGCAGCAAAGGGGGCGAGGCCATGCTGCGCTGCTTTAGAGAAGAGGAAGAGAAAACTAGAGGTGCACGTAAAAATCTGTTCATATATGAATCACGATTCTGTCTTCTAACGATTCTAATGGATTCACAAGTTTCAAAATCAGTGTTCTAAAGCAGCAGTTCTCAATACTGTTACTCGCGTCCCCCTGCTCTGCATCTCTCTCTCTCTCTCTCTCTCTCTCTCTCTCTCTCTCTCTCTCTCTCTCTCCCATTCCGATCATCCGCTCATCTTAT
>NW_015505257.1:624698-649663 GCF_001515645.1 Sinocyclocheilus grahami | reverse complement strand
TGTATTAAAGCTTTAATCAGGATAAAACCGTATATTAAAAGCTAACATAAGCAGTAGCATTTACAAACAACAAACAAAAAACATAGGCCTACCATTAAAAGCCGTGGTTGCACAGGTTCTGCACGATCCTCTTCAATAATATCCTCTGCATCTCAATCGGGCTCAAACTGATAAGTGATATTAAGACGCCGTTGTTTACAATACAACTGGAGCACATACTGCTGAGGAGAAAGGCGGGACGTTTAGATGAGCACTAGAGGCGGTTTAGCCAATCACAACACACTGGACTAGCTAGCCAATCAGAGCCCATCGCCTATTTCTGAGGGCGGGGCTTCATAAAAACAGGAAAAGATCAGCGCGTTTCTCAGAGAAGGGACAGAGCTGTATGGAATAAAAGTAAATTATGTGGAAAATAAACTAAGCATTAACACATGTTAGACTGCACCCCATAAACACAATCAAGCCTAGAAAAAACCCAGTGAACCACCCCTTTAACAAAGCACATCATAAATCCGTCTTTTTAAACAAGTACCAGATAATGCGTGTCATGTCACGAAATGTTTTTAATTTGACTGAAACTGTAGGCTATTTAACATGATCACAATTTCATAAAAACATTAGGCCGATTAATTACTTTCAATGGTTATTCAAACAACGAATAAATGATATAGGAAAGTGAGTAAAGAACATACATTTTACAGTATCAACGGAGCCTTCTGAAACTCTGAATCAGTTAACCCATCTTTAAAATATTGATAATTACAAATACACAAACAGACACACGCACATATAAAACCTTTGTTTCGGTCAACGTTTCTAACGTTTGAAACACATGAAATTTACAAAGTTTTTTATATTGCTAATTTCTTTGATATTGCTATTTTTTATAAGCCTGATTGGTTGAGTCACGTTCAAAATTCACAAAACATGCAGACCTATGACTGCACATTCTGTATCATATTGCTTTGCAAGCATAAACAGCCTACAGGCAGGATAATGAACTCGTATGAATTATACCGATAATTGTTTGTAATAAATGTAAACCTTTATTGAACATTGGTGTCTTTTATCATAGTGCCATTCCCGGCATTTTATAAAAGCAATAAGCCGCAGGAGTCTGTGCGTTGTAGTGAATTGGGTGGGTTGGGGGTGGGGGTTGACACTCTGCTTTATGTAAAATCACTGTAACACATGGCCTCTCCTGGCTTATTGCTTGAATATAGTTGACTCTTGCCTGAATGTATGCTAATTTGCTTTTATTTTGTTCACTTGTTTTTACAATAGCTACAGCAATAAATAATTTAGGTCAAATTGCCAAAAAAAACTACAGCAAAAAAAAAAAACTCCTAGAGGAAACCTTGAGAATTCCCCATGTGACAACTTGCCCCGGTACTCTGTTAGACTAGGTCTTGACTGTTTATGATACTGCCTTGTGCTTTACATTACAGTGCTCACTTTGCAATATAATTACATGAATATTTACAAGGTCATAATAATTCCAAACATATAATATTATTATTATTATTACAATATAATTAATTATATTAAGATGTACTACTGTATATGTAACAAGGACACTGAAAATGCAGTGTGCTGTTCACATTAACTACATGTCTGAATGGAAAAATGATCTCCCTCTGTGCTGTTTAGAAAATCTAAAGAGACACAATCAAAAGGCTCTGTAATGTAAGACAGAGGGTGATGGATCTAAATGCAGCGGCGAGATGCTAATAGCAGCTTTGAGCCCTGCAACTCGTTTGTCTTTTATTATCTAAGGGATTGTTTCAACGGTTATTACCACTTTGTAACAATAATGAGACACTCCGTATGTGACGCGCACCAGACCACTTTTGGCCGGTGACTCTGCATTCGGTCCACACTCTTATAAATAAATGTATGTGTAATATGGAAAAACAGGCAAATCCTCCCTTAATTAGCTGTAGTTTTGCTACTGTTTCTCTGCTAGAGGGTGTCCTGTTGTTATCAAAGCATGGAATTATATCTTCACACATAACTAACACCCTTGTTTATTTATTTATTTATTTATTTTTTAGCTTTTCACTGAGAGGATAATTATCAAAGGATAAACTCCTCTTCCCAGAATGCCTCAAACTGAGAATAAACAGTTGGCCAATTATTTTGTGATCTATAGTCTTAATTATTTATAATTATCTTATATTTAATTACTTAATTAAATATAAGAGTTTCATAAGCAGAATTGATGAGATCGGATGTCAGCAATGACTCCAGTATTTTATGTTAGGGGTCAATTACAGAGCAGGGCAGTAGTTTACTCTTACACTTCCTCATAATGAATTTATTTAATTATAATGAATTATATGAATTAGCCAAAGACAAGAATATCTATCTATCTATCTGTCTGTCTGTCTGTCTGTCCTTCCGTTTGTCCACCCTTCCGTCTGTCCATACATCCATCCATATCCATCCATCAACTTAACTGTCTCTACGTCTCTGGCTGTCCATCTGTCTATCCATCCATCTATTTATCTGTCTTTTCCTTTATCTATTAATCTGTGTCCATCCATCTAACAAAATCTACTCTCTTTCTAATCTAAAAAAAAAAAAAAAAAAAAAAATGAAAGAAGCTGTTTTGGTGCTCAGTGCAAATTGGCTAAGTATGTACTTGTAACGGGGCTGACGAGACGTGAGACATGTGGATCCATCTGCAGGCCTATTAATCTGTGTCCATCCATCTAACAAAATCTACTCTCTTTCTAATCTAAAAAAAAAAAAAAAATGAAAGAAGCTGTTTTGGTGCTCAGTGCAAATTGGCTAAGTATGTACTTGTAACGGGGCTGACGAGACGTGAGACATGTGGATCCATCTGCAGGCTTTATTTAAGAGACGTGGTAAACAGGCAGGGTCAAAACACTGGCAAACAGGCATATGGTGGGCAAAACACAAGAATAGTCGCAGGGCTAGCGTAGGTCACCGATAAGCAGACAGAATCACAGGGGCGAGACGAGAGGGAGAAATCCAAGAAAACAGGCAAAGATCAAAACAGCAAAAACAGGCAAGGCAAGGCAAAACAAGGAAAACACAGAGACTCGGAAAAGGGTACAGGCTAAACAATACTCAGCCGAGAAATGTGGTAGAGTGGGTGTTATATAGTGAATGAGGTAATTAGAAACAGCTGTGTGCAATGAGTGCAATCAGGGCAGTGTGCAAATTGTGCAAAGAATGATGGGAAATGTAGGTCTATGCAACAATTTGTGTAGTGCGAGAGTCAATGTAATGGAAAGGGTGACATCTGGTGGTGAATAAACGGAAGTCCATGAACCAAATTCGTGACAGTACTAAAATATATACTATCAAATATTGCTCACAGAATGTTATTACAGGACAGAAGAAAAAGCTGCTCTAGAACTTTGCTTGCTAGCTGACAAGTGACGTTAGCTTGCTAGCTAAAGTTAGCTACTTGTTTCTAGGGACAAAATTACATTTTTAAAGGGGCTTTATGGAAGAATTTTCAAGTATTAATTGCTTTTTATTGTCAATGCGTCAACAGCATGTAACGAAACTTAAAAAACAAAAGCCTGTAGATTATTTTTATGAGAAGGACTCAGGACGGTTTTGCCTGGAAAATTCAAGGGAAGCTATCATAACAGCTTGATTTGCCAAGTAAGACATGTTCCTGGATCAACATTATTGTGCAGAAATATAGACTTAACCCAATCCCTACCCCTACCCATAATTTATTCCTAAAATCAGAGGGAAATTATAGCTGATTAATAAGGGTGTAGAAGCACCTAACCCTGATTTTAAACCTAAAAGAGATATTTCCTGAAAAGTTATATCTCAATTCTGATTGGTTGATTGGAATGTTGTCCCAGGATCAACAAGGATGTTGATCCAGTAACATGTTGTGCTTGGTGAAATCACACTCACCATCATAACAGTGTAATTTTAATGAACCTCAACTGTCGACATGATGTCAGGGAATAACATTGGCCGTCGCTCACTCGCATTACTAGGAGTGTGTGCAAGAGCATGAGCAATAAGTTGCTGGCCACCGGTGTCGCTAACAAGGGTTTCTGAACTCTACATAGAGCCATTTAACAGCTACATTTCAGCATTTTCAGGAGTTAATCTTCACTGTTGACAGTGAAAGAGCATGAGCCATCCTCTTGAGAAGGACAAGGCAGTATACAGTTTCACAGGACTGCTTAATTTTTGACACACTGATAAAGAAACAATAAAGAAGTGATAAAGAAATATGAAAAAATAAAGTGTAGACATGCTTGAGGATATTCAAGTAAACACAGTTAGTTGTGTCTAAGGAGAACTTAAGAAATTAGAAAAAATATGGATCAATATATTGGATATATTGTCTAGTGTTAGGCTTAAAGGGGTCATATGATGCGATTGGAGTGATACAAGCTTTTGGTGCATAAAGAAGATCTGTAAAGTTGCAAAGACTAAAGTCTCAAATCCAAAGAGATATTCTTTATAAAATTTAAGAGTCAACCACGCCTACCTAAAACGCCTCGCTCTAACACGCCCCCACATTAAAAAAAAAAGTGAAGTGACATGTGGCCAAGTATGGTGACCCATACTTGGAATTAGTGCTCTGCATTTAACCCATCCAAAGTGCGCACACACACAGCAGTGAACACACACACACCGTGAACACACACCTGGAGCAGTGGGCAGCCATTTATGCTGCGGCGCCCAGGGAGCAGTTGGGGGTTCGGTGCCTTGCTCAAGGGCACCTCAGTCATGGTATTGAAGGTGGGAGAGAGCACTGTACATTCACTCCCCCCACCTACAATCCCTGCTGGTACGAGACTCGAACCCACAACCTTTGGGTTATGAGTCCGACTCTCTAACCAGAGAGAGGCCACGACTTCCCCCTAATGTTTACGTCACGACGTGGGAAGATTTGCATTACGCCGCCCAAAATCCGCAGCGCCGTTCTCAAGCCGGCCGGCCGTTCCTCACTCTGGCCCGCCGTGTGTGATGCTGTGTGTTTCGTTGTGAAAGCGAAACTACTTTGTTTGGCCTTCCAAAAGAGGACACGACTAGAAATCAGTGTTTAAGTTGTATTTACAACACTGTTCCAGAACAGTTCAACCCAAATATTCAGATGTGTCCAGCACATTTTATGAATTTGTTTCCTGATCCTGGTAGAGTAGACTACAATGCCGGCTGTTCTGACTCACAGACTGTAAGTATGTTTTTTATATTTAAAGAATTTGCCACTGATGATTCAAAAGCAAGTTTTGAGCAGTGTAGAGTAACGCTTGTTGTTTGTCATTTCTCCGATCTCAAATGCAGACATGGTTTTATGTTTTTACGTGGCGTGATGCAACGCAGTGCGTAAAAAGACAGTATAAGTCATTATAATCTGTAATGTAGCGAATTTAGCTCATGGGGAACCTGTTCTGCTTTTCTGAGGTGTTAGGTGCATTTCGGGGGAAGGGTCCATAGACCCTCGTAATTGGCCATTTGGTTAGGTGATGGGGAGTTCGATATTATTTGTTAAATATAACAAAAAGTTGTGTGTCTGATTGGTCCAAATGCTACAGTAATTATGTCCCCACTGGATGCAACAAATGCCTCGTTTATAATCTTTTTTTATGTTTTTGTCTCGTCGCTCCGGCCGGGACACGGCATCACAGTATGGTAAGGGGCGTAACATTTCCGTCACACGCTTGAGGTATTCGGCCAATCACAATGCACTGGATAGCTGGCCAATCAGAGCACACCTCGCTTTTCAGACCAATGAGCTTTATAAAAATTGACGCGTTTCAGAAAGGCGGGGCACAGAGGAGCAAAAATAATGTACAGTATGTGGAAAATTATGTTTTTTTAACCTTAAACCGCATAAACACATTTCATTACACCAAATAATGTTCTTTTTAGCAACATCATATGACCCCTTTAAAGAATATGTTGTTTTATAAGTTCAAGGAGGGGAAAACACTTCTCTTTCTCTTATGTGTGTATCTAACTCCAGTGTTACTAAATGCAATGGCACTGTCTCTTGCACATCAAATGATTGCTGGTAAATATTGTTTGTATTTTTAAATGACAAATTACTTATTAAACACATTGCTCACAACAGTATTTTGTATTTTAATTAAATACATTTGATGAGCAAGTATTTGTAATTCATAACAAATTCATAACAAACTTTATGTATTTATGTATTAACTTTATGTACGCCCATCTGTGTGTGTGTTAGACTAGGTCTTAATTGTTCATGATACGTTCTATCTATTTATTTATAATTATGTATATATCAAGATATAGTAGTACTGTTAAATTGATCTATTATATTATCTATAAGCAAAATATTTAATATCATATAATTGTATTTTATTTATTATATATTATATACTGTATACTTTCTATATAATTATTTTATCAATCCATCCCTTCACCTGTATATCTGACTGTACTGTTTCTTTTAGCAGATATGAGTCAAAAAGTCCATTTGAGCGGTTGGGAAATAGAGCAGGCTGTGAGTTCAATGCCAGGTCACTTCACAGGACGTCAAGACCACTTGCTGTGACCAAGAAAATCCTGAAAAATTGAGAACATCCAGCATGGACCAGGTGAAGGAGAAGGAAAAAAGAAAGATCAGGTAAATGCATTGTGTAATGTTAAACCCATGCCATGGTCATATGGATCACAGTATATTAACTAAGTGGAAAAGTGTCATCTATACCCACAGCTGCCCCTGCGGGAGGCCATTTAGACCAGCAACACTGATGATTTGTCATAGCACTATATATGGGACTTCACTAACAATGCTGTCAGCTGCAATCGGGGAATGAAGACTGGGGATTTTTAATGCGATTCACATATCTGATTAAGACAGGAACTCCCCGTTCAGCATCTAAACAGCTCAATCTCTAATTCTCCACACGTAGCCCTTGTGTTTTCCCCAAGGTCTCTCCACTGTCTCTCTCAAAACCGAATCAAAAGTAAGCCATCAGTGCAGTTCATCAGCGTAGACAAGCAACCGTGCAGAATGAAAGTGTCTCATCAGTGATATTCCTCTGATAGCCCTCTAGTCGGTAACAGCTCACCCACTCAGCTTGTGTACCCCACAGTCCCAGGAGCCCTCACAAACAGCCATGCCAACATTCCTCCTAGATACAGTTACATTTTCAAATCTCTTTATTAATTCATGATACTGTTTATTCATATGGGGTGAAATCTAGAACATTGATTTTTCACTTTGGGCTTGTTCTAAGAGGCCAGGCAGAACTATTTATAGATTTATACATGAAAAAAAAAAAAAGTTTTGTCTGACCATGAGTTTAATTAGATCACCTTGTACGACACAAAATATATATGTTAAAAGTTAAAAGATACGTCGATTTTATATAACAATAAAAAGCAGATACCAAATGCAATGTTTTCAGCAGAAACCTACCTTAAACAATTAGTTTTTTAAGTAATAAGTATTATATTTGTTTTATTAGGGGTTCAAGCACGTAGCACTGAAACCCTATTGTAATTGCTAAAATGTCCAAAAATCAGCATTCTCCCCTAAAAGTGATAGGGCAGACCAAACCGTAATTCGTAAAGACTTGAAACTTGGAGGAATGGTAGTACTCACACAGTCTACAATGTCACAAATATTCACCACCAATCGGCCTGATGGTGGCGCTACTGCGATCAAAAGTATGAAATCGCTCGTTACTCCTAAACAGTTAGTCACAGGCTCAATTACCATATATCATTAGGATCCTTGGCTCACGATGGAAAAAAACACATCTGTGAAATTTTCAGGGTAATTTTGGATTTTTTGAAGAAAAAAAAAAACTACTTTTGCAAACTAGTCCAAGGTTGTTCACCGGATTAGAACTAAAACAGTGCAGAACGATTCTCTAGAGAGTCAATATCAATAATTATAAAAAAAAAAGTTGAACTTTCGACTGACCGTCATAATGGGATCCTAAAACGTTTGTAAGGGACTGAGCCTCTTTTACTAAAAAGGGCATAACACTTAAATGGAAAGAGATATTTTCACCAAACTTGGAACACTTATGTAAGAGATAAATCTGAGGTCACAGTAAAAAAAAAACGTTATCGTTCGCCCACTTGGTGGAGTTGTAACAAAACGTGGAGTTCGCCACTTGGTGGTGCTATAACACGGAAAAAACATAAAAATTGTTATAACTACGCAACTGCTAGTCCAATTGACTTCAATATTGGTATGCAATGTCTTTGTCCAAAGTGCCACAAATGTCTGGTATACCACTGCTATCAATCAAATCATTCATTAAATATTCACAATTATATAAAACAGACTACATTTGCGAGCTAGTCCTAGGTTCCCCTTCAGGAACTTGAGCTGCGTCGAAACGCTACGGGAACGCCTCCAGCATGACCACGCTCTGAATCACATGTGTAATCAGTCCAATGGATGGGCGTGATGTCACGGGTGGGGTGACGTAGCGACCAGGAAGCATAAAAGCTTGTGCGGTGAAACCGGCGTCAGCTTTCTGTCATTCAGCAAGCGCTCTGTGTTTGTCAGTCTCATTTGGTGTTGTCTGTCCATTATCACTCTTTATTTTACCAATACGAGTGTAGACAAACATACAGCGAGAGCGCGCAGCATCTCAGGCTGTGTGTTCTTCCCTGCCCGCGCTACTTTTCGGGTGGGGATACACACAGTTTGTGTGTTGTCTGCTTTGGAGCAAAACACGCAGAGTCAGCTCTCGAGGGACCAAACGCATTGCGAGCGTTTGTCACTGCGTATGCTCTCTTTGAGGAGGGAGTCTTCACCGGCGTTTCTCATGGTGCCGGCCCCGCTTTCAACAAGGCGGAGCGGTGGCTGTGCTTGTGGGGTTCGCATATGGATCCAGTGGAGGGAATGTAGACGGGCGAGTCCCTATCTTTTTCCTCACCCACCAGATCCAGCGCCAGCTTTCGGGGTTCGGAAGCCCACGCTGCGGTTCTTTCCCCCCGGTGAGAGGGCTCAACGCTCTGCCTGTCTTCCTCTGAGGAGGTTGATGAGGGCGTCGATGAGCTTGCCAGTTGCACAAGCATCAGTTACACAAGCATATTATGCCTAATATTATAATGAGCAGCTTTACTGTGGACACAGGCATTAGGTCTATACTATTATGAGCAGCATTTACTGGGGAGCGGAGATCGCACAGTCAGCTCTCGGAAATAAGGGGCTGATTGTGCTTCTCCCTGGTGAACACTCCGCTCCCGCCAGGCATGCTCCAAGGAGTGTGTCCGTGCTTGCGAGCTCACGGTTCGGTCCCGCTATTGCTGAGGCACAGCGGCGATTCAGATCGCGGGGATCGCACGTGGACCTAGCGAATGGGTTGGAAACGGCTCGCCCTTTCTCTGCCTGCACTCCCTAGATAGAGTGAGAGTTCGCTGCTGTGGCTATTTTCTCCGAGGAGATTGATATTGTTTGTGTGACCAAGTGGCTTGCGCGGTGCCGAGGCAACGCGTGTATTACATCATTTTCAGTTTTTGATGTGAATCTTACCACACCAGACCATGTTTACTCGTTTGGTTGTTTGGCTGCATTTAATTCTGAGGAATTAAATGAGGTATTTATCGGACTATGAGAAGTTAGATATATCATTTTAGATTTTTTAAATGAATCTTATCACACCAGATCGTGTTTACTCGTCTGGTTGTTTGGCTGCATTTAATTCTGAGGAATTAAATTATTTATCTGACTATGAGAAGTTAGATATATCATTTTCGATTTTTTTAAATGAATCTATCACACCAGACGTGTTTACTCATCTGGTTGTTTGGCTGCATTTAATTCTGAGGAATTAAATTAAGTATTTATCTGACTATGAGAAGTTAGATATATCATTTTCGATTATTGAAATGAATCTATCACACCAGACCGTGTTTACTCGTCTGGTTGTTTGATTGCATTTGATTCTGAGGAATAAAATGAAGTAGTTGTCTGACTATGAGAAAAAGAAAAGAGTTAGATATACAGGGGCTCTTGGGATAAAAATTTCTCGAGTAAGAGCACGTGTTTACCTCTCTTCCTCTGAGGAAGTTGTGGTGGTCAGCAGGGGCTGCTGGGCGGGAGCAGTCCCAACCTACAGTGTTCCAGCTCCTCATTCTGGGGGTGTCACTTCTCGTACTCTGCAGAGTCTAGAGTCACAGTAGCGCTCCCAGGCTAGCCGCTCTGATTACACCAGAGGTCAGTCTCGAGAGACTGATTCCCTTAGTAGACTAACGTGTCTCGGTGGGTCCTGCACACTGTAGACTGAGGCTATAGAATCCAGTTCTCCTCCGCCTCAGGTTAAACTGGGTCATCCCCACTATGGTGGGTCCCTAGCAGGCTCTGGTCATGGAAAAGAAGTAGTTACTCTTTTGAGGAAGGAGGCCATCGAGGTGGTCCCTCCTCACGTAGCAGAGTCTGCGTCATTTGAACCACTCAGTCAGGCGACTGAAGTTCAGCACGCTCGCACTCAAACAAGTCGGGTCTCAGATCAAGTCCGAGGACTGGTTTGGCACGATCGATCTAAACGATGCACATGTCTCCATCCTTCCTCATCACAGGAAGTTCCTGAGGTTTGCTTTTGGGGGCAAAAGCTTACCAACACAGAGTTCTTCCTTTGGCCTTGCACTCTCACCCCACACTTTCACGACTCAACCACATCGATGATTGGTTGATATTAGCTCAATCAGAGTGGATGGCAGTTCAACATCGAGATGTCGAGTCACTCGAGTGGTTGACAGTCACTCACTGTCAACCAGTTCCAGACTGCTGGGTCTGATGGCATCCGCGTCCAACGTGGTTACTTTTGGCCTGCTGCACATGAGACCCCTACAGTGGTGGCTTAAGACCAAGGGATTCTCCTCGAGGGGAAACCCACTTTGCATGCTCAAGGTCACACAGCGGTGCCTACGTGCCTTAGACATGTAAAGGAAACCTTGGTTCTTATCTCGGGGCCTGGTGCTGGGAGCTCCTGGTCGCCGCATATGCTAGCGACGGATGTAGCGCCCGAAGCTGTGGAAGCTGTGGGTGTGGCCTCTGAGGAGGCACAACTCATAGCTTCCGGTCTATCAACCGAGGTTGTTGAGACCATCTTCCATCTAGAGCTCCCTCTATGAGGAAACTCTACTTCTTGGTGCGGAGACCGCCAGCTCGACCCAGCTAACTGCCTGTTTGGTACAGTTCTGGAGTTCCCGCAGGCCTGTTTATCCGCAGGCTTGACCCACTCCACCCTAGAGGTCTTCGTGGCGGCCATTGTGGGACGGTGGGCCCTGCCTACTTTAGCCATTCCTGGCTTCCTTTTCTCTCGTCTCAGTTGTGCTCTTCCACACTAGGCAGGGATTTGCAAGTCTGGCGGCGTGGGCATTCTTGTTCCCGTAGCGTTTTGACGCAGCTCGAGTTCCTGAAGGGGAACGTCTCCAGGTTATGCATGTAACCATGGTTCCCCGAAGGGAACGAGACACTGCGTCTCAGGGCCATACTTCTGGCATCCCTGCCAGCGCTTCCTTCACTCCTAGAAGCTGACGCCAGTTTCACCGCACATGCTTTTATGCTTCCTGGTCCCTACGTCACCCCGCCCGTGATGTCTCGCTCATCCATTGGACTGATTACACATGTGATTCAGAGCGTGGTCACGCTGGAGGCGTTCCCGTAGTGTTTTGACGCAGTGTCTCGTTCCCTTCGGGGAAACATGGTTACATGCGTAACCTGGAGACATTTTACACTCAACCTCAATATAACCACTGCAGCACAATTCTCTGGACTCTCTAGATTAACAGACGATCTGTCACAATCTGTCTTGTCTGTCAGCGTATTGTCAGTTTCCTCTTTGCTCCGCAATGTATTTTTCTCTGTGTGAGAACATGATGTGTAGTGTGAGAGCGGCATGGCTTGTCAGACATAGCAACAGTAACTAAGGAGGTCGGGTTTTTGCAAAGGGTCAATTATCAAAAAAAATTTTGAACTTTACCCTTTGGGTTGCTATAACAGGGTCATTTAGAAAAGGGGTGTGGTCAAGTGCATGCAAAAGCCTATATAACAAAAATTCAGAACTTCACGAAAATAGGTGAACACATGCGACATGATTCTAAACAAGCATGCAAAGTTTCATGGAGATCAGACCATAGGTGGTGCTATAACTGTTAAAAAGCTTTAAAAACATGTATTTTCTTTGTAAATTGACTGTATTGGCTGTAAATGGTCCTGTCCATCTGTGATCTAAGTGGTTATGCTTGCTAAATAAAACTTAACTCCTTTTTATGCATGTGCTTGAAGGCCTTAAAGCGCTTGAACCCTGATAATTGCTGCTTGCAGCTATATTAATTTTTTATAATTATCTTTTTGTAATAGTTTTGTATTATTATAATTTTATAAGACTAAATATAATAATAATAATAATAATAATAATAATAAACACAATTAAATATCTACTTTAATTATACATTTAATAATAAAAATAATAATAATAATAATAATTATTATTATATAATTTAAACAGGATCCTGCTTTTTTGCAAAGGCTTAAGAAGATGAATTTGCTAAATATTAATTGTTTGGAATTGTTTATTATTATTATTATTATTATTATAAGAATTATTATTATTATTATTATTATTGTTGTTGTTGTTGTTGTTAATATAATAATTATTAACATATGTCAATATAATAATGATAACAATATAATAATTACAATAATGGCGGCATATATGCATCTTCTTGATTTAATGAAATATTTAGTGTGAAATACAATAATTAAGACTGTGATTTATGGGTGAGAATATTCATAGTTGAGCTGTCACATGCTTGGATAAGCTCCAAAAATACTCTGCATCAAAATGATAAAATGCTCACTGCATTCAAAATCAACTTATTTTTGGGAGGAAGCACATGTTTCGCTATCTGCGGCAGAACAAACCCAATCACACCATCAGTTTGGCTGGGTATTAAAGCAGGTTATGTTGCTTTATTGAGCATCCAAATCTGTGTGCCGCTGCAAGAGCAAAAAGAGTTGACGGATGCCAAGTCAAAGCATTTGGGAAAAGAAACAGAGAAGGCAAAACATCTGGCCTCTAGTTTTTAATTAGAGTCTGTTCACCTTTGGGATTATTTTTAGTTCAGGTGGTGAGGGATTACTCCTCCTTGCGGACCACCTGACAACAACGTGAAAGCACCTGTGTTGTTGAAGTGAGAGAAACAGAGCAAATGTTCGCTTTTGTTTGAGCTACGTGCTCTAAAATAAAGAGATATGTGAGGCGAATGACACCAAAATTCACCGTTTCTCTTTGGCTACAAGACTTTGCAACCCTGCCCCGCTCCAAGGGCAACTGGAGCAAACCACAGAGTATGGGATTCTGGGATGGGGGCGCATGACCAATGGGAGGACACTTAGCCCAGGGAGATGCAAAATCGATTCGGTTTCACTTATCAGAGTCTAGTGAGAGATGAGTTTGCGTGGTATCCATAACAGATTCAGAGCAAGCCTCCTGCTGAGAAACTCACCTCAATTTCCACAGAGCCGTGCTCCTGCTCTGTTTAGCCAGGATCGAGCACCAGATTTGTATTTTTTTTTTGAAGGGGGAACAGCAGAGAACCTCTTCTGGGGTTGGCGGGAGGTTTTATTGCTAGCGGCTACGGGTGATGACACTAGCTGGTGTGATTGAGAGTGAGTAATCACGAGTGTCAGGCCCGTTCTCAATAAAACATGCGCGCACAAAGCGAGCTTCTCTTTGATTGACACTTTCTTATAATCCGCCATATGAATTCCGGGAAGCCTATTATGGTTTTTTTTTTTTTTTTTTGCTAGATGCTGTAAGCACTTAGTTTGTCCGTATCAACGGGCCTTTCAACCTGCGTACATTTCCATTCATATACGGGGGGAAATCAATCTTCAAATGTTCTAAATACATTCATAAGACAGGTACGGCATGGCTTCAGACAACATGATTCGTTTTGCTTGGCGAGAAAACCAAGTCATGGAGATAAATGTTGGCGGAGAAGGCAATTTTGACCAGGTCGAATGCTGAGTGTTGGGACTAATCATTTCCTTCTCCACCCCATCGAGTGCTGTCACTCAGCCCCACTCTAATGCAGACATAATCATAGCAAGGGGATGAGGAACTTTTCATGTTTAATTAATAATGCTAATGAAACTTAATTAGCACGGCTAATGAAAAATGCATTCAAATGAGAGATGAGCTTTATCCTTAAATAACAAGCCTCCTGCACTGGATTTGGTGTCCTATTACGTGCTAATTAGACTGCACTGGGGACTGTTAATTTAACGAGCGCACATAATTTTCATCTTCTCCATAGTGGAGGGGTGCAGGACCGGTGGGTGTGAATGAGAGAAAGAACGGAAGAGCGCAGAGGAAGCATCAGAGCCCGTCTCATGTCCAGCCTTCTGTATTAAACATGTTTCTGATTAATAGTCCTTCTCTGTTAATGGAACATTTCTATAAGTTTGACTGAATTCATTTTACTATGCTCAGATTTTTTTTACAAACCACTTCACAAAATCTAGGTCTTACTCCTGAAATTGAATTTAAACAGGATCTATATATAAGTCTTCAGAGTGCTGAGTTCTATGTAAATATGGTTTATTGTGCATAATTATTTACACAAATTCTATTTTCCTGTTGCAATTAACTATAAATGCTCCTGTAAAGTAGTCAGTAAACTTAATTTAGTAACAAACAAAAAAACACATTCATGTGCATTTTCTAGCAATCATGGCTGCAGTAATGATCAGATGTTGGGGAATATGTTTTGAGTTTGTATGGCCTGAGATGTACGAACATGTAGTGAAAATGATTTTTAGGTTAAAATAAATAAATCGTTTAATAATTTTTTTTAATTAAAGCATCCACCCCTAAACCTAAACCTCAGTGGGCCGTAAGTAGACTGAATTAATATATATAATATATATAAATACAATAAAATAAAATAGAAATTAATAAATTAACATAAATCAAATTAACATGGAAAAAAGCATACTTAAACTTAACTGGTTTGATGGTCTTGTTTAAAGTGGTCTCCCAGACTGACCAGTGTTTTTATTGTTAACTAAAAATACAGCTATTTAACTGATTTCATTAATTGAAATAAAGCTGAAATAAAATAAGTTTAAAATATCAGATGAAAAACAAAAATTATACATGTTGCCTTGGAAACGTACTGAAATAAATTACGTTTAAGTACTAAAATGACAAAAACTAAGACTAAAATAAATGTAAGATATACATATAAGATATCTATATCTATATACAGTATATAAGATATCTATATCTATATATATATATATATATATATATATATATATATATATAAGGAACATCATATATGATCACCATTGCAGAGACAGTAAAAGTTATTGTCAGAAAAAAAAACACACACACAATCTCAAGACAAAATGCACCTATTTTACATTGTGGCCTCTAGTTGTAGTTATATAAAAGTGTATGATTTTAGAAAAGAAAAACAATAAATGAGTCAAATAAATACAAATAAACATGAAGTTCCAACCCTAAATCTAACCCAAGTAGGGCAAGTACAATGTACAAAAATGTATGAATTAGACTGTTCAAATTCAAACGAATTTGCCAACAATTCACCAAATCACAAAACAGGAACACATTTCAATGTGTGCGTTGGTTTTAACATAACATTTACTTCTACTGGACAAACAAAAATTGACCAAATGAACAAAATTGGGAGGAGCTGATGAGGGCTGGTATAAAAATAATTTTAAACAAGAAAATTAAATTCATGTACAAAATCTAATCTCGTGTCCATGTTTTCCAATAGTGATACAACCCACCCCACCTGTTACAGTTTAGTACGTCAGCACTTTGTTCTTGACACTGATTTACATAGTTGTAGATTTCTTTACATTTGTTTTTAGCAAATAATTATTATTTGGGGAAATTATATCAACATTTGAGATAAATAGTGCAATATATATATATATTGCCAAATTAGTAGTCTGGTGCACTCCAACCTGCAAAACATTATCCCATGCAAATTGAGTTCAGCAATCATTTTTAGCCCATATTTGCATTGTTACCTGATTTGCATGATTCCTTTAGTTAAGAGGTCTTCAGCAGGGGGTCGACTGTGGTACTGTAGGGGGTCTGCCAGTTATTGTTTGATCTCAAAATAAAAAAATATGCAGTAAATAAAGATACACAATATTTATCCCACATAAATATGATACTATACACTATACGTTTTTATAGGCCAAGCTTTCAGCACTTTTACAATATACAAAAGGACTATAAATGGTCAAAGACCCCAGTTTCACTTAATCAAGTGCTAAAACAAAGCAGATGGCATGCACAAATAAATGATGCCATCAGCGGGCGTGATTTTATCTTTGTTTTTGTGCATTGGGTACAAAACTAATGGCGGCACAACCATTTACAGTTTGTACACTGCAGAAGGTGGTAGACTGTCACACTGCTTCTGTCCTTCTCTCGGCTCCCTGAACAGAGCAGCGACATCCCAGCTCATCCGTGGAAAATGCTGTTACACCCCACGGGGAAGGGCTTGTGATCGGCTGCCTGTCTGCATGATCCCCCCTTGAGCCCTGATTCTATCTCCGCATTGAGCCATTAGCCAGATCTGCATGCTTAGATACACATGACTCCAAGGTTTCTACTTTCCTTGGAATTAATGCAGCTTATCACTGTGCCATAAGTGTGTTGTCGGTGACATATAAAGCTTCCCGCTCCTGAATGATAATTAGACGTTCTGCATGGTACACTACTCGTGGTGAGGCAAAATGTGGGAAGTGGGCTTGTTGTGTGCACTGTCACCTACTGTAACGTGTGTGTGTTCATACATGTTTGGGTGTATGCGAAGGCAGGAGAAGGTGAGAGCGCAAGCGAGCATGTCTTGCTTGCACTCTCTTACATGGACCGTGAGTCTGGCAGAGGCCAGCAGGGGTTTGTGTGTTGCCATGGTAATGTGAGGCAGGCTTGAAAGAGCAGTGCGTTTTGCCCAACAGCACATGTCTTAAATGGACCAAAGGAACACATGTGAACCTCTTTTCCTCTCTCTTCCTCTTTCTCTTTTCAGTATTCATCATCTTTATTTGCATAACGTTCCGCTTGTAGCAATCAGAATTTCTTTGCCAGGTTATAATGTAATATATTAAAACCTCTGGCTAATGTGGATTAAATAATATACTGTGCTATTTTTCCTGTTCTTCATTTAATTTCATTTATATTTTTTTATATTTCAAGTCAAGACCGTAGCAATTGTCATATTTCGGAAAAAAATATGATGAACAAAAATGCTCTGTGCTAGTACATTTTGAGATATGCCAGGAAAAATACAATGAATTAGGGCTCTGTAATTCATAAATAATTATTTTTAATAAGTTGTAAAGACATTTACACTGTAAAAAAATTCTAAAGCAATATAACCTATGTACTTCATGTGGTAAATATCTAAATTAACTGGTCTTATTAAAGTAAAAATAATATTTAATAAAACTAAATTAATATGAGTACATTCCCTGCTGAAAACACATGTTTAAACCAGCCTAAACTGGTTTGCTGGTCTTAGCCGTTTTAAATTGGTCTCCCAGCCTGACCAATGTTGTTATTGTGACTACACATAAAACTATTAAAAATAGTTTTTATTCATTGAAATAAAGTTGAAATCAAATAAAACATAAATATCAGATGAAAAACAAAAAATATAAATGTTGTATTGGAAACTAAAATAAATAAAATAAGCTGAAGCTGAAGTAATTACTAAAACTTATATATATATATATATATATATATATATATATATATACCGTGTACCATGCTAATTTAACATATTAATAAATAAATAATATATGTGTATATAAAATAATGCTGAGCCCAACCTGGTTTCACAGCCTAAAAGTTCCCAAGCAAAAAGTTCCCAAAACCCCTCTAAAACCAACCTACAGACCAGCCTGGGAGTCCTGCAAAAACCAAATCGGCTTAGGCTGGCTTAAGATATATTTCTTAGCAGGGTTTGGTTATACAAAGGATCAAATGTAGTAAAAGTAGCTAAATTTTTGGATGAACTATTCCTCAAAAACAGTGGTTCTCAACCACTATAGAGGCCCCCCTCCTCTCTGAATCAATACTGCAAGGCCCCCCAAACTTTTCTAATCACAAAAATCTTTGTATTCTATTGTTATTACTTTTCAATTCCATGTAATTATTTGTAAACAAAATAAAATTTGTAAAAGAAAATTCCAGCTAGATTTAAACATCCAGTGTTCTTTTATGCAAATATATTTTGCAAAAATGTCACGGCAGATATTCTTTACAACTTAAAAGTACTTAAAAGTATGTAAAGCTCAGTTATACAGAAGCCTAACTTTAACAAATAAGCACAAGTCAACCTGCCATGCCAAACAAGACCACAGGGAGATGCCAAAGACTGCATATAAACTACTATACAGATCCATTCAGAATCACTAAACACACCAAAATGCAAATGAAAAATAGAAACATTCTGGTGAAATGAAAAAATGAAGAGAGAAAAAAAAACATTCTGAATGTGTGGATCTGACGGCAGGTCGATGTCACCAGTGATGATCTTGTCTGTGTTTGGAGCATCTGATGCCCATACGCACATAAACACCACTGATCCTCACAAACTTCTCCAAAACACGCTTCTTCAGCGAGCATCCGTTATAAAACACTCGCTGTACATTAATTTTAACAACATGAATATAATGAACTGGACAAGCAGAAATATTATGTTATAGCACAGACTATAGAGGGGACTTTGGTTACAGTGATCAGTGTGCCGAGAGCACACATACACAGTTCGTTTGCGCATTAATGTGCAACTCCTGTATGTCACTATAATCATCTTAACCTTGATTACAATCGTCATCCATCAAAGCTTTACTAGCACGACACTGGTTTGCTTCATCCAGTCAAGAGCTGTATTTTGCATATCAAATGCTCATGCAGCGGTCGGGTGTTTTGAACCGTCGTTCAGTCTGTATTTCACACAGCACAATGAGAAACGGCTTGAGCTGCTCCGAAACACAGAATATCACAAAATAGGCCTAAGTAGCCTACAAGAGAGGTGGTGCTGTTATTTATTTATTTTTATATCAATCATAAAATTTGTGAATTGAATATACTTTAATTTTAAGTTATCTCGCGCCCCTCCCCCGAGTTGAGAACCACTCCTCTAAGACAACAACTGCACAATCCTTGACAGTAGTTTAGTTTGGATTCTTCTATAAATATTAAGAAGGCATTTTTCTTAGTATGTATTAATCACATTATTTTCACATTATTTTCCATTGCGTAATGAATTACATCAACTAATGAACTAAACACACTCATACAGTTGAGGCAGGCTAATATCTGGAGGAGAGCACTATACCCTTTGGAAAATAAATGAAAAAAGAAAGAGCAATTCTCACTCAAGCTTCTATTTATCACAGGTCAGTGTTTGACATTCTACATTTGCTGAGACATTGAGCCGCCGCAAACGTGGGCCGATACATTTACAAATCCTTGCTCGCTCAGAGATCTTTATTTAGAGAAATCAACAAGGAGCAACAATGCTGAAACACAGAAGAATGAATGTGACCTTTTCCAAACGGAATCAAGCCTGACATGCATTAAAGTAATATCACAAATCAGTTTGAGTGATTTGCTTATTTTGTACACAATCATTTTGGTTGGCAGAATCTGCTCCGCCATGTATCCAGGCAACCAAGTCGTGTGTTTGTGACCCATTTGGGAATAACAGTGAAAGGGAAGATGTATATTTAAATTAGGTTAAAATGACATTTTGTTTCTGCTCTACATTTCTTTTTATCACCAGTCCATTAGCTCCTGTCAGGTCTGTCATTCACTCAATCTGCTTTCCTTTTTATTAAGCCTCTTTGCCTGTCACACTGTACTTAGCGCAAACAAAGCGAAGGAAGGTGGAATCCTCAAAAGTGGAGCATCGCCGTGACTGGGTTTGGGTTGGCGTGCAGCCCTGAGGCCCTGAGCGTGGACACCGTTTTTTGTTTTTTTAACACACGTCCTTGAGACGTTTTCACAGCCGGGCCTTAAGTGCAGCCGCGTCAATGTGAACAGGTGAATGCACTCGTGCTGTGAAGCGTCCAGGTAAGTGGCCCACTTTCCCGCTTAGAATGGTGATGTCATGACCTGGTACTGAAAAACACCTGGGGGAACAAGCCTCAGAGTGTGAATGAGATCTGTCAGTCGGAAAAACACAATGACACATGGGCACGAGCTGATGTTTAGCCGCCACTGCTGGCCTGTTGTGAAGCACTGTCAAAAAGATGTATTTTAAATAAACAAAAGCTTGAAAACACTTTGCCTGCAACTCGTCTCTGGTAAACTACTACAGTTCAGTTGTGTGGGCCTGACAGTTTCTGGCTAAGACTGAAAATTTTGCCACAAACAAGACTTTTATTTCTGATTGTTAGACCAGTTTATGTGTTTATGTAGTATGTTGGACTAGTTTAAGTGTTTATGTAGTTAATAAAACCTTACTTGTATCACACTTGACGTGTTCATTGTTTGCTCATAACCGGAGTCACTAATCATGCAGATTTACGCTACAAGCTTTTGTAGAATTGTACAGTAAGAAAGTTATTTCCCTTAACCAGGAAATTAACGTTCTTAGAATTGACAAGACAGTTGACCCTGAGAGGTCAGCTAAATATCTACAGCGGATCTAAAATATTCATAATTAATCATAACTAGTTATGGTTAATTATTCATATTTCCTGTCATGAGCTGATTCGTTACACCTTTTTCACACACACACACACACACACACACAAACAAGAATTATTCTGTGTATACAGTACATTACCTTGGAAATAAATGACAAAGTAAGTTTCAGCTGACATCCTAAAATTACTAAAACTGAATAAAAAAAATAAAACTTAAAAGAAATATAAAAAAACGAATAAAAATGCACAAAATTACCTAAACAAAAATTTAAACTCGAAATTTAAAATAAAAGCTAATTCGAAATATTTTGTTAAAAATAACACTTTTATTTAGCAAGGATGCACTACATTAATAAAAAGTGACAGTTAAAACATTTATGATGTTACAACATATTTCTATTTTAAATAAAGGCTGTTCTTTTGAACTTCAATGAATCCTAAAAAAAAAAATCATGTTTTCCACAAAAATATTAAGCAGCACAACTGAATGATCATGTGACACTAAAGACTGGAGTAATGATGCTGAAAATTCAGTACTGCATCACAGGGAATAAATTACATTTTAAAAGATATTCAAAGAGAAAACAGTTATTTTAAATTCTAATAATATTTCTAAATTGATTTTGTAATTTTGATAAAATAAATGCAACCTAGGTGAGCATACAAGACTTCTTTCAAAACTGTTTTAAAAATCTTATATTGACCATAAAGCACCAAAGTGGCTAAAAATAACACTTTTATTTAGCAAGGATGCACTACATTAATAAAAAGTGACAGTTAAAACATTTATGATGTTACAACATATTTCTATTTTAAATAAAGGCTGTTCTTTTGAACTTCAATGAATCCTAAAAAAAAAAATCATGTTTTCCACAAAAATATTAAGCAGCACAACTGAATGATCATGTGACACTAAAGACTGGAGTAATGATGCTGAAAATTCAGTACTGCATCACAGGGAATAAATTACATTTTAAAAGATATTCAAAGAGAAAACAGTTATTTTAAATTCTAATAATATTTCTAAATTGATTTTGTAATTTTGATCAAATAAATGCAACCTAGGTGAGCATACAAGACTTCTTTCAAAACTGTTTTAAAAATCTTATATTGACCATAAAGCACCAAAGTGGCTGCAGCAGTTCTGCAATTCTGGCTCAATATTTAGTATTTTGCCTTTTTTTTTTTGTAATAAAAGAAAAGATTTTGAAATTCAAAATCATAACCTTCACCAAATCCTGATTTACATTACAGCTAGCTGTTCTGCAGGCTATTTTTGATGTGTTGACACCGAATTATCCAAGTGGAACACACTGGTGGTGTTGAGTCCTCATTACACATAAAAAAGGTCCATAAAATGTCCATAAAAGTGCTCCCCAACTCAGTTTGCTCACTTGAAAACATCACCAACAGCTCATAAATCAATGCTCTTTCATGAGAAAAAAGGTTATTGCAGACATGCAGAAATAACACTTCTAATGACATAACATTACTTCAGATTAAAGTTTGAAGTGTTTTTGACAGCTCTGAAATGATTTATGAAATGAAATTCATGAAAACGCTCTCTCTATATATTCTCTAGGCTCTCTCTATAGGTTCTGTATTCTCTTTCCTGTCAAATAATGAGATTACGCTTCATTTTTCTATACATCTGAAAAAAAAATTTTTATTGAGCTATTCGTTAAGATTTTCATGTAATTGTACAGAAATGTCATTAGTTCCTTATCAAGTACTAATTCAGAATACTATATCAGACTACAAGCATTTAGCGGAGCCTGATGCCAGTAACACCTGTCGAGCCTAAGCAAGTGTGGGCAAAGATAACCTGAGAAATCTTTCTTGACTTTCTGTCATCATTAAAATTCCCAGGGCACTTCTTGCAGGAAAGCTAGGGTGATAACCTGGCACCTTGGACACATTTCCCACTGTGGCCTATTACTTATAGCCTCCTCCATCAAAGAGAAAATTCTCCCCTGCCCTTCAATGATAAGTGGTGAGTGCCCATGGCCAGCCTGAGTACTTCTGCAAGCTTTACAGTGTAATTACATATGGAAGTGCCAGTAAAATAATGAACAACATGCACTTGTATGTAATTATGTTGTGGAACAGTCTGTGATTGTTGTTGTTGTTAATTATATTAATTAAAAGTAATTCATTAGCAACATGGGATCCATAATGTAAAGCATTGTAGAGTGATTTAGTATCTACTAATACTACAGCTCCTGCATTTTATGGATTTTTACTAAGAAATCGCCAGACTGACACACTAATTCCTCACGGATCCTGATTATACAAGTGACATTGATGAGTTTTCAAAACGCTGTTAAAATTGACAGCTTTTAGAGAAAAGTTTCATAATGCCACTTCAGACTTGAGGGATCCGCAAAAGGCCATTTTCACAAAATGAATGCATTCAAACAAGACATCAAATGTTCTCCCCAGTGAGGAAATGACTAAGTTTTATAATGTTTTATAAGCTCCAGCAATTTTGAACCTTGTTTTAGGCGGAACGGCATTGTCTACGGTTTATGAATCTCTACTTTTAGAGAGATTTTAAGCTTCAGCAATTACGAAACGCTGTAAAAAGTCTAAAATGAAAACTCCAAAAGTACAATCATGCTTTACAGCGGGTCCAAAACTCAGATCAACTGAAATCTCCTTCCCTTTAAAACCGTTTAGTGGTCACAAATATGTTATTTGCTGAGTGCAAAATAGCATCTACAGTTTAAAAAAAGCTGTTATTTGCATCACAATACTATCAAATGATGTTTCCCCAACATAATTTTAAGGTGGCTCATTCAATTTCAAGACCTTGTTTTGGGTGGAAAAAGCTTATTGTTAAAATGCCATTGTTACGGAAGAGGCTTGACACAACAGGTTAGTGTATATACAAGTGTTTATTGTTGGTCACAGTGAGTACTGGTGTAGTCCGGAGGAAGTGAGGGTGAGGGTGAGGGAAAGGTCCGTGAGAGAGTGCAGAGGATATGATCCGAGTCTTTGGCTTGAGTGAGGCTGGAAGGTATCCGGGGAAAGCACACACCTCAGCGATCCGGGAACTAGGAGATGCAGGAGACGGGGAGACACTAGGAGGTAAGTAATGCACGAAGTATTCAAAGGTAATCAGTAGCAAAGTCAGTGAGTGGAACGAATTCTGTATTGTGAGGGGAGTTGGAGTTTATAAGTGACCAGGTTTACTTGCTCCAGGATGGTGAAAGGGCCAACAAATCTGGGACTGAGCTTTTTACAGGGCAGGCGCAGTCTGATGTCCCGAGTCGACAACCATACCTTCTGCCCTGGTTCATAGGTAGGTGTTTCAGCTCTTCGAAGGTCCGCTGTCGTCTTCTGCCTGCGCACTGCCCGTTGGAGATGGTGATGAGCAGCATCCCAGACCCTCTCGCTTTCCCGAAACCAGTAGTCCACCGCCGGAACATCAGAAGGCTCCCCGGACCAGGGGAACAGTGGTGGCTGGAACCAGAGCATGCACTGGAAGGGAGTGAGACCAGTAGAAGGCTGTCGCAGGGAATTCTGGGCGTACTCGGCCCAGCCCAGGAACTGGTTCCAGGAATCCTGGTGGCCATGGCAGAAGGTTCGTAAGAATCGCCCCACCTCCTGAATCTTCCTCTCCGTCTGACCATTCGATTGGGGATGGTATCCGGACGAGAGGCTTACGGTCACACCTAGGAGGTTAAAGGCATTCCATACCTTGGAGATAAACTGGGGTCCCCGGTCGGAGACAATGTCTTCCGGAAGTCCATAGTATCGGAAGACGTGATTGAATAGCAGCTCAGCAGTTTCTAGGGCCGTGGGGAGACCTCTGAGGGGCAGAAGGCGACGACTTCGAGAAGCGGTCAACAATCACCAGGATGCATGTGTTACCTTCAGAGGGGGGTAGGTCCGTGACAAAGTCCACTCCTAGGTGTGACCAGGGGCGATTCGGCACTGGAAGGGGAAGGAGTTTGCCAGATGGTAAATGGCGCGGGCTTTTGGACATGGCACAATCCGGACATCCTTGTACGAACCTTCTCACGTCCCTTGCCATATTGGGCCACCAGAAGCGATCTCGTAGCAGCGAGAGGGTGTTGTTGGCCCCTGGATGGCCAGTGCCTCGGGAGGAGTGAACGGAGTGAATGAGTGGGGTGCGCTGTGTCCGTATTGACATCCTGGAGGACAGCCCGGCGGATTGTTAGGAGCGGTGTTGGAGGCCACTGGAGGAGAATTCCATTCGATAGGACTGACGATGATTTTAGGTGGGATGATGCTTTCTGGTTCTTCGGGGCTTTCTATGTGACTG
>NW_015505257.1:576886-621200 GCF_001515645.1 Sinocyclocheilus grahami | reverse complement strand
ACAAGGCGTCTGCCTTGACGTTTCTGGGACCAGGGCGGTAAGTGATGGTAAAATTGAACCTCGTAAAGAATAATACCCATCGGGCCTGGCGGGGATTTCACCGTTTTGCCTCATGAAGGTATTGGAGGTTCTTGTGGTTGGTCAGTACCGTAAATGGATGGGCTGCCCCCTCCAGCCAATGCCTTCACTCCTCCAGGGCCAGCTTGATGGCCAGGAGTTCTCTGTTGCCGATAATTAATTTCTCATTTAATTATAGTGTAGTTCTCATAATTAATTTCTGCCGGGCTGAGCTTCCGTGAGTAGAAGGCACATGGGTGGAGTCTGGCTGGGTTCCCCTGCTGTTGGGACAGCACTGCCCCCACTCCTGTAGTGGAGGCGTCCACGTCCACAACGAAGGGGAGATCGGGATCTGGATGGACTAGGAGTGGGGCACTAGTGAAGGCTCTCTTGAGAGGAGAAGGCTTCTAAGGCCGCGGGAGTCCAGGACAGAGACTTGGGTTTCCCTCGGAGTAAGTTGGTGAGGGGGCTGGTGATCCTGCTGTAGCCAAGAATGAAGCGACGGTAAAAATGGGCAAATCCCAGGAATCGTTGGAGCTCTTTAATCGTGGTGGGTTCTGCGATAGGGAATAGATCTTTCCACGAGGCACTGGCTCACCCGGAATGAGATCGATGGCGCAGTCCCATGGCCGATGTGGTGGTAAACGGGAGGCTTGTCTAGGGCAGAACACGTCTCTGAAGGGGGCATAGCAGGTTGGAATCTCTAAGGATTGCTTCTCGACGGGACTCTCAATGGAGGTGGAATTCACAGGAAGGGCCTCGGGGAGTTTCGTCGGTGGAGATGGAGTCCCGGGGAAGCAGTCTGGGAAGCAATCCTTGCCCCACTTCAGGACTTCTCCCGTCTTCCAGGACAGTATGGGATTGTGCTTTACCAACCACGGGCGCCCTAAGATGATGTCCGCAGTAGACCCTTCCAGAACCAGAAGATGAATGTCCTCCGAGTGAAGGAGGCCCAGACGAAGAGTGATGGGTCCCACGCGATAGCGAACATGTCTACGGCATAGTGGTGTTCCAGTTATCGACTGGACTTGGTACACTGTTTCAGTGGCGGTAGCCTGTAATTTGAGCTGGCGGCAGAGGTCCCGGGAGATGAAGTTTCCTGCTGACCCGGAGTCGATAAGGGCTGATACTGAAACAGAGACATCAGAGGCAGTAAGCACACAGGTAGTGAGGGGCTCCATCTTAATAATATCAGGTTGAATCACACTCACCACGGGACGTGGAGGGCGCAGGGGGCATGCCAAGATCATATGCCCTGGAGCTCCACAATATAAACAGAGACCCCGGGTCAGCCTTCTCTGACGCTCAGCGGAAGATAATCATTGCTTTTCGATGAGCATGGGTTCTGGTGCTGGTTCTGGTGGGTAACTGGACTCTGGTCGGCGGAGGCAGGAAGTTGTGGCGTGGACAGGTATGGCTGCTAGACAGGACTGTATGCGGCTCGAGCATCGGCCGGACAATTGCATGAACCTTTCCAATCCAAACGAATCGTCATAGGCAGCAAGCTGTAACCGAAGCTGGGGTTCCAGCCCCTGTCTGTAAGTGGTCAGTAGCGCTCTCGTTCCATCCACTCGCAGCAGCAAGAATCCTAAGCTTCAGCGAGTATTCGGCAATTGACATGGTCCCCTGTTGTAGGTGGTAGAGTTGCTCTCCCACAGCGGCATCTCCGTCTGTCCTTCCAAACACCTCGCGAAAATGCACCAGGAAGTTCTGCAGATCTTGAATGACGGGGCTGGCCTGAGTCCAGATCGTTTCCGCCCATTGCAGTGCAGGTCCTGTTAGCAGGGAGCTAATAAAAGCAATTTTAGAGGTGTCTCAGGTTAGTGTATATACAAGTGTTTATTGTTGGTCACAGTGAGTACTGGTGTAGTCCGGAGGAAGTGAGGGTGAGGGAAAGGTCCGTGAGAGAGTGCAGAGGATATGATCCGAGTCTTTGGCTGGAAGGTATCCGGGGAAAGCACACACCTCCGGGAACTAGGAGATGCAGGAGACACTTGGAGATGGGGAGACACTAGGAGGAACACAGGAGGTAAGTAATGCACGAAGTATTCAAAGGTAATCAGTAGCAAAGTCAGTGAGTCCTCTACGTATGAACGAGACCGGACAGTGAGGGTGTCTGAGGTGTGTGCTTTTATGCAGGCTGGTAATGAGGTGCTTGATTGGTGACAGGTGCGGGTGCTTAGAACTCAGGTGAGAGGGATCGTTGCGATTGGGTGGTGGCAGAGCCTGGCCGATCTGTTACAGCCACGTTTTATTTACATTTAAATGATGTGTTCTTCTGTACTTTTTGCTGTGAGCAATTATGACAGCTTTGTTTTTTTCCTGTGCTCCAAATATACTCTCTATAAACAATAATCTCTGTTTAAATGTCAAAATGCTTCCATATTTGGTTCTCGCTGCTCCAAGTCTCTTTTGACCCTCAACCCCAGCCAAGTCTTAATGACCTTTTCTCCAACCGCAAGCAGATGGAATATTTACAGTATACCTACTCTTCTTCTGTTTCTTCAGAAGAGCATGACCACAGTTCACTGTAAGGTCGGTCCACCTCTTATTCCGCTCCGTGAACATCTCTCTCATGCCGTAGGGCTGCAGGGTGTGTCTGAGGAGGCGGTATGAAGGGAGGTCAGCACATCTGGCCGTGCTCTGCATAGGTTGAAACTGCTGCAGGAAGGTGAGGATGAGGTGAGGATTTTTTTCAAAGTACAATGCTATTATTTAAGATTTTGGAATAGAAAACTTTCTATTATTAAAGATTAGAAAGATATTCTGAAGAATATTCAATATTGGATCCCTTTGACGTCCATTGTATGGACATAAAACCCAAACACCTTTTGTGTGTGTGTGTGTATGTGTGTGTGT
Organism: Sinocyclocheilus grahami; assembly: GCF_001515645.1. Classification (NCBI taxonomy): domain Eukaryota; kingdom Metazoa; phylum Chordata; class Actinopteri; order Cypriniformes; family Cyprinidae; genus Sinocyclocheilus; species Sinocyclocheilus grahami. The sequence continues at coordinate 618,284 of NW_015505257.1, read as the reverse complement.
GTTTGTGTGTGTGTGTGTTGCACAGACACATTTTTAAGTCAAATTGTTGAAATAAGATTTATACTTGAAACAATATATTTTTTTTCCAAGTTATTTCTTGAAATAAGAAATTTATTTGGGAAGCAGCACTGCATAAGATATTAAGACTTATTTTCAGATAATGTATTTTTAATGCAAGTGTACTTTATCTTTCTGGGCTGGCAGATTTTTTTTTAAGTATAAACAAGTTAAAAAACAACAAGTGAAAAATATTTGCAGTAAGACTGGATACAACAGACTGACAGACACACACACACACACACACACACACACACACACAAAACAAGTCTTTATAACCTATGCATTGTTGCTTCTCCACTAAATGTGTATTGTTTCAAGGATTTTTAGATATTTTTACCAGAAAACAAGTAAAATAATAAGAAACTCATCAAATAAGAAAACAACTTATTATAAAGCCATTTTTGCACAATGATATCTACATGCAGCAACATAGGTGGGGTGTAAAAGAATGAAGGGGAAGAACAAAATTAGCATTATGTTTCTAACCAGATTCAATCTCACATTTCCCACATAAGCATCATATGTTTTGTGTTTTGCTCTGCAGCATTCAAAGCCAATGCTGGTTAATTAAGATTTGACAGATGAACTCGCACCTCCATTAGACTGGTCTATTAATTAACGTTGTGTCAGTTGTATAATACTTTAGAGTGTTATGGACGTCAATATGTTTGGCATTTAATTTCGGTCACTATATAGTTACAGGTGATATTCACAGTTAACCTGAGAATAGAAATGCTGCTTGACTTTGGTCATTTGTTCATACAGATGAACTCGTTTCACATTTCCAGGGTTCTCAGAGTAGAAGTTGTCATAGTCGGGTAAACTTCTATAAAACTTCCAAAAAATAGAATATAAAGAGATTACATTGAAAATAAAAATGTTATAAACTTTGCTTTATACTCTTAAAAATAAAGTTTCTAAAAGGTTTCTATTATTTTATTTTTTTTGCAGTGATGCTATAGCAGAACTGTTTTGGGTTCCCCAAATAACCTTTCAGGGATCCGTTATTAAAATGATATATTTTTTCTTAGTATGAAGAACATTTTAATAATCTAAAGAAACTTGTTCCACTATAAAGAACATTGTGTGTATTTGAAAGGTCCTGGAGATGAAATCATAGATGCCAAAGAACCTTAATTTTTTTATGTACGATGTTATTAACTGTGGAAACATGTCATCACAGTCTGTGAAAAGGGTTCATAGTATGAACAGGACGATTTGAGAGTCACTTCAGGTTTGAATCCTGAACACTGACTGTGTAAATGCAGAACACGCACTAATTGCTAAGCCACAACTCAAGACAGTCCAGCATATCTGAAGCAATTTTAACACAAATACATTGTGTGCTCAGAGTTCAGATGAAATTTTGTGTTCAGGATACCCTTTCTCTTAAGGTGCTGCTCACGACGAGGTGAAGGTAATGCCTTTAGCGGCAGATAATACCCTGACACTGCGCTCCCAACACTTTCTGTTACAACATCAAAGAGGTACAGATCAAGTAAACACAGAGCACATTACATCAAAGCAGAAGACTTCATGTTCATACCCCCTGACTCCCTCTTCCTCTCTCTTTTCAAACACCTGCATTTACTCTGCAAATAGGGCCAGTCGTGGTTATTTTGTTTTTCCACTCTCCTCGGCTCGGAAAACCGTGCTCTGGCTGCTGGGGAAATGTTTTCTTTGTTCCCAGCCAGAAGAAAACGAAACTCCGCTGAGTGCTTTGGTGAATATTATCCGACGGAACATGCAATGTATGTGCAGAAGCATATAAAGTACCACATGCACCTGGGTACAGATGTACACGTGTTCCAAATATTAAAGTCCGAGATAAACCTATGCCGCAAAGTTGGAGCCAGTGGATTTATATATTATCAGGATGTTCCGCTGGTGGAATGGGATCATATCTTCAAAGCTGGTCCAGATTGACATTCAGCTACATTCAGAGTGTGTGTGTGTGTGATAAACTGGCAAATGAGACTGCGAGAAGCATGCGATTCAGGCGAAAACACGTACGCAAACCTGATATCCCGCAAAACTAGGTGCGATGTGTTTGCGAAAGACAACAGGGTAACATGCATCACCAGCTGAGGATTTGTACAAATAGTCAATTGTTAACAACTAATTACAGAAGCTCACTGCAATCATGAATTAATAGCGTTCCAAAGGGCAGAAATAATCCTAATGGAAAAAAGCAGCTTAAAATTATACCAAACCTAGATAAATGTGCAAATAGACACTGTTTGCGCTAATCCACTCAAATCTGTGATATTGATTCAAAAGCATTTTTCTCTTATTTTCCTTTTCTCTTCTTTATGACAAACCGTTTCATTAGACCACTGTATCGTTAAGAGGCTTAATATGCTGTTTCCTTGCCGACTGTCTTCTCTGCGTTTGGAGCGTGGGTAAAAAAATGAGCATGATAGACATTAAAGCAGAGCTCTATCACTGTTGGCCATGCTGGTTTGACGAGAGCCCCACCGCAGATCCACACAGATGTAATCCTACAAACAACCTGATGGCAGATAGCCTAGAAGGTAGAAAACAAGCATCTGCTGGAGGAGCAAACAGAACGGCAGGGAAAGTGGTGAAACGTGGCTGGGAGCATGTACAGAGACATTAAACATATCTCTGAGAAAGGGAGACGAGACACAGCTAGAGAGATCTCAAAAGCAAGTAAGATGACTAATTTGATCACCAACTACTTTGATATTCAAGTTAAGACATGTCAGGACCTGTCGTATTTTTCTTGTTGGTAATTGCTGTGGATGACAGCGAGTGATGTGCAGGACTGAAGTGCAGAGGCAAAATCACTTGTACTAGCTCAACTAGGGCGAATACCAATGTAACATAAGAACTCTGTTAAGAGCTGTTCACGCAAATAGTAAGCGTTCTTGCAAAATCGAACAGATGCAGGGAAAGTCGCAAGGAAGTTGACAAAACAGTAATATGTGTTGAAAAGTTTGAAACATCTGTTTAGTATGTTTACCCAATCCAATGATTAAAAGACAGATTGCAAGAATAATTCCTCTATGAATGGCTCATAAGTTGTCTTGGCTAAAACAAGGTGTCGTGGTTCGTGAATTCCTTGAGGGAACTGTAGGGGGTTCATGAGTTGACTAAAACTAATTAATGAAATCATGAAAATATCAAATTAAAATAAATAAACAGGACTGCACAATTAATCAAAATAAAAATTTAATTGCAATTATGGCTTAACAAATTGCAGACGTTTGCAATTTGGCTGCTGTACTGCGTGTTTCAGATCGAAGAGCGGCACTGTGTTCATTTACACACCAGCAGCTCATGATCCGGTGGTTTCAGCGTCACTGATAAAGTGCACTGATGAACTTGTTTGTTTCTTGGATTACTGATTAATGACAGTCCTCAGTTCAGGTGTCTAGTTGGTTTTTCCCTTTGTTTTACTCTGTATAAGAAGCCAGCAGTTTCTGTTTGTCATGGTCCTGATTCTGATTGCGTTAGAGCCTATGTTTAAGTTCACTGTGTTATGTGGTTGTAGGTTTTGGCTAAATGTTCTTCTGTTTGGTTCCCTGAGTAATAAACTATAAGCCTCCAGGGTATCTCCTTCGTCGTGTGCTCCCTTACAGCCACATACTTGTGACAGTAACTTTAGTATTGTAAAATAATAGAATTATATTAAAATAATTATTGTAATTTTTCAAAGTACCATTCTATAATTACAATAGTAATATATTGTGTCTTATTTTTTTATATTTATCATTAATAATAATATTAATAATAATAAAATGTAAACAATTTTACTGATAATCGCAAACCTGTGCCTTTGTACATTATGAAATATATATATTTTTTTAAAGTATAATTTATCTAGTTTTATTAAGCCGTTACATTTATAAATATACTTTTGTTATACAATTATTTATATTATTTAATACAACTTAAAATGTAAAAAATGTGTTACACTCTTAAAAATAAAGGTGCTTCACGATGCCATAGAAGAACCTTTTTGTCTAAATGGTTCCATAAAGAACCTTTAACATCTGAAGAACCTTTCTGTTTCACAAAAGGTTCTTTGTGGCGAAAGAATGTTCTTCAGATTACAAAAAGGTAAGAAAGAGATGGTTCTTTAAAGAACCTTTGACTGAATGGTTCTTTGTGGAACCAAAAATGGTTCTTCTATGGCATCGCTTGAAGAACCTTTTGAAGCACCTTTATTTTTAAGAGTGTAGAATTCATATAAATTAAAAATAATATTTGGGATATAAAAATATAATAAGAATCAATCAATCAATAAAAAATTACCTGCATGCCAAGTATAACACTACTGTTAATAATGTGCTAAGAATAATATGATATTTTACTCTCAAAAGTGGACTTTTTCAACACTGCACGGTAAGGACACAGTATAACTGAGGTTATTCTGTCTGTACTCAAGCTGCTCTCAAAGTTGCCTGATGCCTAAAGCACAAAGTCACGACATACAGAATTCATAAGTTACTTCTTTCTAGTCTGATACTCTCCTGTCTGTCCTACAACCTACAAACAGTTTCTGCCTTGTTAGATCATCCAGAGGGGAACCAAGGTGGGTCATGTCCTGAATCCAGCTGGAGGAGGGTCAAGATTTCTGCTTGACACCCCAATCATCAAAGCATTACAGCTGAAGTCCAAAAAAAAAAGAAGAAAATAAATCACAATAGTTTTAACGTATATTTTACACAGCAGAACATAAATAATATAAAAGGGATGGAATTTGTATTGACTTCACAGAGCTTAACGTTTTGGCTGAAATATCAGAATAGATGTCTGGAAGAAAACGAATCTCCCTCTGACTGTTTTCGCATTGCCCTCTGTCTCAACTGACATGTTTTAGCAACCTTTACAGGGCATCTATGCACTGACTACCCAGCTTACATCTAGACTAGCTCTTCTTTAATTAACTCACAGGATGTTCTGTTTGACCCGCTGTGTGTGCTCTGAAGGGGATGACACCAGGCATGTTGCACCAGAGTTGGTAATTGTCACAGAAAAAGACTCATTCTTTATTCTCTCTAAATTAAGTCATCTCTCTTTTTCTTGAAATTAATCCACTCCATCTAAACCTTCCTGGCCCCTCCCCCTCATAACAGAAACCCCTCCCTTTTACTCTATTCCTCATGCTCATTAAACTATAATGTGGTTTTAATCAGCTCATCACATCTGGAATAGATCTGTGGAGACAATTTGTCCTCTCAGAGGAAAACTGTACTGCTCAAAGGGTCTGTTATAGCACAGGAGACTTTAAAAATACGTTTCATATGAGTAGCGACATTGATGTCTCTCCTACAGTTCCTATGAGAAATACAAACACTTGCATTTTTGTTGGATAAACATACAGCCCGTCCCATATTACACACTGGTTGAGCTAATGTGCATTTTAAATGTGTAAAAATACGCACTTCACATTTGAAGGAATATTACATGTTCAGTACAAGTTAAGTTCATTCAGACATCATTTGTGGCATAATGTTGATGACCTAAAAAATAATTTGAACTCTAAAATGTTTATTTATAATTTGGTGCCCTACATTTTTTTGAGAAAAACATGCAGCTTACAATTTTATAAAAGCACTTACATAATTCAAACTTGCATATCATTTAACCGTGTAAAGACTGACATGACATAATAGTAAAAAATTAATAAATAATGGAATGGTTTATTGAAAAATTTATAATATTAAAACAAATCTAAAACATGCATTCAGTATTGTATTTTTTGTTGAATATCATATTTTATATACTGTTGGAGGATGTGAAGCTCATATTAGAGATGGAAAAACACTTCAGTTTTATTCAAAGGCTCAAACTGAGCAAAGATACGCTTTTCTTTTGGCAATATTTATATTGCCAAAATGTAAGACGAAATTCTGATAGCTTGTAATATAAATCAGTGGGATCTTTATACGAGTGTAACACACTACTTACATACGAAATCAGTTGTCACTCTATATTTCCTAATAATATGTCTTAGTCAGATGATATTTAAGTGCTTAGTTTTATGATCAAAGCTTTGTTTCTTTCTTCTTCTTCTTTTTTTATGAGGGATTTTCCTACAAAATTATGTATGGATAATCAAGTAAACCTTAGTTGCTTTAGTCCAGTAAATGTTCACTTTGAAATATTACTAACAATATAAAAGTTATTCTTATATTTTTTTATAAAATCAGTAAATAATTTACACACACACACACACACACAAACACACAAACCCAACCTGAAGGCGGATACTACAAGGTCTAACTATAAAAGTATAAACTATCAATCAGATGAGAGAAGGCATGTATTAGATTATGTACAAAAGGTTTTATAACAATGTTTTGATCAAGCTGATAATTTAGAGGCCTTAATCATTTGAGTATCAAATATGATACAATAGGATTTATAGGGTTAAACTGTAAAGATGCGTAAATTATTGGTGCTGTGTCGTCATGGCAACAAAGTTAGAAAAGGTTATTAATCAATATTCCACTTTAAAAAATTACATTAATACACATGTTTTTATATCTTGTGGCTATATGATTGCAACATAGTTTTTTATATGCTTGGCCCCAGTCTTTCACTGTAACATATATTTGTTATTTTTCTTTAAAGAAAAGAAGGTACAAGTGGGAAATAATTTCTCTGCCAATCAATATTATGTCAGAAATGCTGTCAGAATGTTCTCAGAATATTCCTTGTCTCTCTCCTTTGCATTTAATAGCATTGCTGTCTTGGAGAAACAATTGAGATATTAAGATCACAATTGTAATTTTTCTTTCTTATGGGCTTTTCCCTTTCTCCTCTGTGAGGTAAATAACTACTGTACACTGCCTGAGAAAATACAAGGCCAAACCTTTCTCCACTGTTTTTGACCAAACTATGAAAGCACCCAGAGGCAGGAAGCGTAAATAAAGTAAATTGCTATAGGATGCCATAACATGAGGCTGTTTGAAATAGAGGGTGAAGTGACAGTCATTTAAAAGCTCATCTGGCTGGGCTGGCATGGCGTTACTCAACAAGACAAATGGCTGGAGTAGTCAGCTTGCTGTAGTGGCTTCACCAGCAGACAAAGGAAACCTACTTAATAGATATTACAAAGCAAAGCGAGAAAGTTCTGCACTACTCTGCTCACACAAGCTATTTCTTAAAGGCCGTCCAAGTTTCTTTCCCTGCAATATCTCTCCTCTTTTAGCCATCTCGGCATGCTGCGTTTTCTCTAAAGCTTTCATCACCTCTCCTCCCCAGCTGCCTTCAGCATCGCCTACACACAGCTGCTTCGAGCATGACTTCCTGGGCAGATGCTTCCTCTGGACACTACAATAGAGAGAGTATATAAGTTCAATGTGCATGATACTGACAAGGACAGCGCTGTATATTTAACTGCAGTCAAGTAGGAGGAAAATATAGAGAATTCATCTATTACGGGGAAAGGTGTTGCTTCAGCTATCGGCTCTTTGGCCCTAACTAAACTCGCTTAAAACAAACTTTTCACACTCTCGCTATAGTTTAAATTGTCCAATCACAAAGTTCAACAGTGTATATATTCATACATCACAGGAGAATTCTGTCATGTTTTCTGAAAACCAAGAGTATTTCCAGCACATTTGAAAATCTGTATTGTATGACGATGGCAGAAATTACGTTCTGGCATCTTGCACGTTTGGTATTCGCTATTTTTAACCAAAGTGATATTACAGCGACCAAAGATTCATTATATTCTGCGATTTTAACTAACCCACCGTCAACAGAGCCGTCGTGTTTTGTTTATGTTTGGAAGGCTACTTCGCAGAGTGCACTCTTGAAGGGTTGCTATGTCCACTTATTATAAGTGACACTTTTTAAGTGTCTTTGAGCTTGTTGTTTGGGCTCATAAAGCGATCCAGTTTACATTTGGATTTTAGTTTATTGTGGGAATGTTATTATACTCCTGTACTGCACATACAGAAGAAACACAACTCGGATATGCATTAAAATAAGTAATTAACAGCTAGTTGTTCGATTCGTTCCATACACACTGCGTAACATTTTTGTAAATGCGGTTGTCATTGAATTTTTTGGGAGTCAAATCTGTTGTACAATGCGGTTGTCACTCCCATAAATTACTGAACTGTGTGTGTACAGAACAAAATTAAGCACTAAAAGGTGAACTGACAACCGAATTTAGCTGCAGTGTGTACATGGCCAATGATCACCTACTTTGTCTACCTAAGGCTAATTTCTCAATACAAGGCCAAACCATTCTTCATTGTTTTTGACCAAACTTATATTTAGCCTGTGAAAAACAGTAACTTGTCCAGTAACAATGTTCAACAGTAGATATTCATACTTCACAGGATAATTCTGTCTCCTTTTTTCCTGAAAATAAAGAACATTTCCACTATATCTCAAAATATGTATTGTTTAATATCATTCTGAGATGGAAATGACAATAGAGAGAAAAGATGTTAAACGTTTTTTCAGAATAAAATGGCAGCATCCATTGTGTTCCTAAGGCTAATTTCACAGCTAGCATATTATGTATCTGAAATACACACAATATACGTATAATATATTTATAATTTTGGCATAATTTGACAATTGCAGCCTGATTTGAAATGAATAAAAAACGTGAAATCTTCCTTGATTTCCCTTTGTTTTCTTCACACATTGCATATCTCATATTTCATTTCAAGCAGCATGTCCACTGACAGTTTTGTTTCCATGGTAACAAAGAACACTAACTGTAAAGAACACTAACTGAAAAAAAATGTATTGGGGACAAATGTTTGTTTTGAAAGTAAACAGGGTAACACTTTATTTCGATAGTCCACTTTAGACAATCTACTAACAGTAAGTAACTTTGCAACTACATGTCAACTAGCAGTTAGTAGAGTATTAGTAGATTATCTGCTTAATATTTTCTAACACTTTCTTTGTCAACTTATTCTACTAACCCTAAACCTACCCTAACAGTCTACTCTGAGAGTTAGTAGACATCTAGTTGCAAATTAATGAGAATTAGTTGACATGTAGTTGACATGTAGTTACAAAGTTACTTATAGTTAGTAGAATGTCTAAAGTGGACTATCGAAATAAAGTGTAACCGTAAACAGCACATCAATTGAGAAATAATCACTGGTCTCTCTCTCTCTCTCTCTCTCTCTCTCTCTCTCCCTGTCTCTCCCTCTCTATATATATATATATTAGGTTAAAGAAATGATGATGGCATGGTAAATATTATCTAAGACAGAGAATGTTAATTTAACAAATGAAAGTTCCCAGAATGCAGATGTTTGATGGCTTTGTGGAATCAAATCTGTGTATGTGTGCAAGGGAAGAAGAAGGGTGCTGAAGATGTAGAGGCTACTAGCGATAAGGAGGTTGACATCAGTTGATAACACTGTATGTGAGCCAAAACACTGGACTCTTTGAGCTGTCAGTCAGGTTTACACACACACACACACACACCCCTCCTACTTTTTCAAACCTATCTGAGATGTCAGATTGGATAGCTAATAGCCCCATCGATGTGGAAATAGCATCTCAAAGCAAATAAGATGCTGATGTCTCTCAAACAGGAAGAAAATCAATTACACACCGTTTTTAGTTTTGCTGCTCTGAGACATAAAGGCCAAACACAATTATCAACAACACGAAAACAAATACAATACGAACTGACAGAATCACATGAGCAGCTATCTAATAGATGTCAATGGAGACTGACCAGCAGAAAGCAATTATATTACATAAATCAAATACCACAACAATGTAGAAGGAACTGCAATCAAATTGGAAACAGGTTTTGCTGATAACTTGTTTACATTCTGAAGTTATCAGTTTACCTGTAAAATGAGAGATAAATTAAAAAAAGAAAGAAACTGAGAGTTAAAGGACCTCTGGTCGGTCTTATCAATGCAGAGTTAATTTTGCACATGACAATAATGTCGCTGCATACTTATTTATCACATCTCTATGGAGATGTGTAGCTTTAATTATCTGAGGGTGCTTTCACACCTGTAGATCGATTTCTTTGTTCCGAAACGGGTATTATAATTATTATAATGTTGCTTTTTATTCTTGGTGCAGTTCGCTTTCACACGGCAAAGTTTCTAAACGGACCAAATTTGTTAATACATGTCACGCGCGAGTAAACTGTTCTCTCATTGGTCAAAGTTCCATGGTTTATTTTCCAGGATTCCACTTACGTAGCTGTCACGCATGTCATCCATCAGGATGGAACGATAACAGCTTCGCGTGCTTACTGTTGTTGTTTTTTGTAGCTGTCGTTATAATAATTTATCATTTTGCGCAGGAGTCCAGGATTGATTGGGAAAACATTTTTTAAATGCACCTACTACAAAGAAGAGCAATAAGCAATAAAGCAATAAATAAGCAATAAATAAAAAAGTGCGCTTTGATTTTTGAATGGCAAAGACGTGCTCACCCACAGACATTCACAGGTTCATTTTGAAGTATTAGCAAAACAACAAAGCTAATGCTTTTCACGGAACTTACGTAATTACCCATGATACATTGTGATATAGCCTGGTTCGTTGGTCCGTTGGATCGGATTGCTTTCTCACTACAACCGAACCGCTCCAGAGTTCGTTTTCAATCGAGCCGAGACCACCTCGTTCAGGCGATCTCGACCGATTGTTTTGGTGCGGATTCGAGCGCGATTGCTGTGTTCACATTATGCCCAAACGAACCGAGCTAAGGGGGGAAACGCACCTGGTTCTGAAACAACAGGCCAGGTGTGAAATCACCCTGACATTGTATTTTCGTTTTAAGCCTGATTAAATTGCCTGTTTTGTCTTACTTAAGCAAGATCGCCAGCCAATGGTGTGACATCGCTCCGCCTCCTAAGAAACACTAATGTATTTCTCTTATTAAAGTCTATTGTGTGTGCACGACTTTTCTTTTTCAAACTTTTCCCCCTAACAACCCCCTATTTAACCTTGTTCTTGTTTTTTCGATTACTGATTTTATTTTGACTACAATGTTTATTTATGCTCGGTGCCCTGTGTTGCGTCTTGTGTTTGACTATACAGCATTGGACTTGGTGATTTAGGTATTGCAATAAACACTGAATCTTCTTACATTTTTTTTTATTCTCCTAATTATATTATTCTGCAAAGATGACATTTTGTAGGCCAAAACCTGAAAACGAGTTCCAGTTCCATCATCTGTGATTAACACAAGCTCAAGATATTTTCATGTTTTATTCTACAATACAAAATACATAAATAAAGCTTTTACTTGTCTTAAAAAAGTCAGTTTCTAACAAGTGGCTAAATAGGACTACAGAGGTTTAGGGGACATTGAACATTATCATTAAACACCAAACAGAAAAACTAATCTACTCACTAGTCCGCTTTCACAGCCTCATTGCATTTATAATCATGCTCTTGCAGACTATTCGAACTCAAACTTTCAGGAAAGTTTTTTTTTATAAAAACTGAAAGTTGTTGGAAGGTTAATGGTGGTGACATTAAACGCATGCGATGGTAGTTCTGTCACGGTTGCCTTCTGTGGCAAAACGAAGAATGAGGAGACATGGGATAAACTCAAAGTAAATGTCTTTAATCATCCAAGACGGGGTAAAACAAGGCAGGCAGGCGCGCACACACAGGAAACACAACCTCGCCGTTTAATACTGGACCAATTCAGATAGCACAGACAGGAACTTAAGTACATGGGGTAATTGACAAGACACACCTGGGAGCAATCAACAATCAAATACACGGGAAAACCAAATGAACATAACGAACTATAATGAGGACAGGAACATAACCAAATAAGGGCATACAGAAACAGGAGGCAAGAACAGAGGAAAAACAAAACAAAAACAGACCATAAATGTAACAAGTTCATTTATAGCTTAAATTCCGCTTTTTACTTCTGCTGATTGTATTTAGGCTTAAAAATTCATGAAAGTTCTGTTCATTTCTGAACATTATGATAAACAAAACATGTAAGAATCATAATCTTTTGTTGGTCACAGAGCTTAATTTCTTCAATGATCCAAAAGCCAATGGAAAAATCCTACTGCGTTTTTGTTGAAGAGACTAGGGTGAAGCAAACTTATGGGTTGGCCTACAAAAATACGTTATCACTGGAGAATTCTATTAAACTTTGGTGCAAAATACACACTGTATCGTTTCACATAGTTAGATTTTATATACTATTGCTCATTTTACCACCATTTGAGGTACAGACATCATGAACAATACATCAAATTGCAACCATGTAGCAATGCCCTGGTAACCATCCACAACACCTCACCGTATGTAGTTGTCAGGAATACATATAAAAGCATGACAACACAATAAAAAGACATTATCTGATTTGTCCTAACATTTTCTTGGTACGCTTCCAACATTCAATCCTATCGTTTGGACGTATCAACTATAAAACAGTTTAGTTGCAATCATCAGCACTTCCGATGCAAATGAGCTCTTCTGTTTTCAAGATCCCGTTGTGACGGAAACAAAGACAATGATGACAATAATGCATGTTCTTCCATCTATTTCTCTACTGGTATTTTCGCTATAAGAATAGACACATAATCATTCATCTCCAGTACACCATTGTTACTGTGAAATTTCTAATCGTTCCCATTACAGATTGTAGCCCACTGATTTACAATGTACATAGAAGCCAGTTATAATTACTCTGTGATATATGACGGTTATTATACCATATTGAACACTATAATACGATAAAAGGCCTCCACGCCATTCACCTCTGTCGCAATCTGTGGGGGCATACGCTGCCTCAGAGCATTGAGGTGTGACAGACCTTTGATGAAGGACTTCATTTAGACCTGTTTGTGCAGTGGCTGGTCAGTCTGAGCTGAAAGAGACCTGCGGGGGATCGCGTTAAGAGACCTCTCATTAGAGAGAGTGAGGCATTATGGAGTCTTCAAGCCCATTCGAAGGCCATATACGGTTTTAGTGTTTGCTTTTGGAATTCCTGCGTCTCACAGGGGTAGATCACAGGAAAGTGCCGGTTAGATCTCAACAATATAGAGTCGAGGGGATTATGCCACCTGTTCGTGGTGCCAGGACTCATATTGGACAATGTTTAAGTGAGGACAAATACTGGCCTCTTAGTTTAAATATCACACTTGCCATTGGAGAAGATGGAGACTTCCAAACTGTTACATAAAAATGCATTACGTATATATGAACATATTCAATCCAAGCCCTGAAGTTGATTCAATCTTTAGCTTATGTGAGAAAAGAAGAAGGAATTGTCTACAATTTTGAGCAGCATGGGCTAGCACAATGTTCTCACCAAACCCAAAATAGCTTGTCCAATGGGGGGGGTGGGGAGTTATGATACTTGTTGTGTATAATTAAGGACACACAATATATTAGTACCATTACAATTATCAACTAAAATTCTTTTTTTTTTTTTAGGTAACACTTTAGAATAGGAAACACATATTCACTATTAACTAAGAGTTTTCCCTGAACAAACTCCTACTTTGCCACTTATTGATAGTTAGTAAGGTAGTTGTTAAGTTTAGGTATTGGGTTGGATTAAGGGATATGGTCATGCAGAATAAGGCATTAATATGTGCTTTATAAGTACTAATATTACTAGACAACATGCTAGTAATATGCATGCTAATAAGCAACTAGTTAATAATGAGAATTGGTCCTTAAAATAAAGTGTTACCGACTTTGGTTAACATGAACTAAGCATGAACAATACTTCTACAGTATTTATTAATCTTAGTTCATGTTAATTTCAACATTTACTAATGCATTATTAAAAATCAAAAGTTGTGCTTGCTAACATTAGTTAATGCACTGTGAATTAACATGAACTAACAATGAACAACTGTATTTTCATTAACTAACATTAACAAAGATTAATAAATAGTGTAATACATGTATTGTTAACTGTTTGTTCATGTTAGTTAATACATTAACTAACATTAACTAATGGAACCTTATTGTAAAGTGTTACCCAAAAATCTTTAGCAAATATAATTATTTTATGGAAGCCACTGAATTTTTTTTTTTTTAAGTAATAGCCTTTTTATCTCACAATTCTGATTATTTATCTCAGAATTGCGTGTGTGTATCTCACTATTCTGAATTTTTTTTCTCGCAATAGCAAGTTTATATCTCGCAATTCAGATTTTTATTTAATTTTTTCAGAATTGTGAGATATAAACTCAAATTTGCGAGTTAAAAATTCAAATTCTGAGGGGGAAAAAGAATTGATATTTATTTCAGAATTGTGAGTTTATACATCATACATCATATCATACATCTCTGGCTAAATTATTTTTTAAGATAATATTTAATAAGATTACATTTAATTATTTCTTTATTTTTTGTGTTTTATTTTTAATGTATTTATACAAAATAGTATTACATTTTAATATTAGCCCTAACATAAAAATAATTATCAGCTTATTGGTATCACACCAGATTTTTATATAGGTACAGACAATCTTCCAACTTCTTGATTGGCATCTGTTGTTCCATGAAGAAGATTTAACATCCATGGAAAATTTCCATTGCACAAAAGGTGGAAAAAGCTCTTCAGATTAATAAAATATTGTTTGTGCTAAGAAAATATCCCTACCAAAAGGATCTTTTGAGAACCCAACCATTGTGTTTCTATGGACTTTGTGCAAAAACCCTCTTTTGGAACGTATATTTTAAGACTGAAGAATGAATTGGAAATAGGAGACACCATTGTGTTTAACATGAGGAAAGTCCATCACATGCAGTCATTATGATAAGAGATGAGCCACCAGGCAAAGGAGAGACAGATAACACCAATATTTGTTTGCTAACTAACTTTAGAAACATAATGCTACCAGGGCAGTTTCTTTTCCAAGCAACATTGTCTAATAGCACAGCCTCTGCAGTCAGTAAAGGGGCCTTCATGCTGACAGATTTGCAGAGAAGAAGCAACTAGAAGTCATTCATTTTCAATGAGAGTTGGTGATTTCTGGCAGCGCGGGTGACAGCGCCAGTTGTGGGCGTGTCCAGCCATGTCACAAAGGTGATACAAGTTTAATTTATGCAAATGAACAGCAACTCAATGCAGCCTCCACTAGTAAGAACGAAAACAATGGAGCTCATGTGATCTGTCAATAGTGAGTGATTTCATTATTCTATATGATTTGTCTGTGCTCACATAGTGCGATATAATTATGCATGGAAACTATGTTAGAAATTGTCAGCATTGAATTTGATTCATGCATTGATAATTGTTCATCTTGTTCATGATATGATTATTTATGCACTACTGTAATTTATATACCAACACTTTTGCCTCCAGAATGAATTTTGAGAAGGAAAAAAAACAGCTTCTGTGTAAAATAGAATGAAAGCTTATTTTTACCAACAAACATCCTATTTAGACAGAGAGATAGACAGACAGACAGACAGATAGACAGATAGACAGATAGATAGATAGATAGATAGAAAATTACAATAGATAGATAGATAGATAGATAGATAGATTTGTGTAAATTTGTTTTTTTTTTTATTACATTTCTTCAATTCTCTAATTTTCGCAACTCTGCTACTTCCGTAGCCCTCCAATAACGTTAGCGCATCCAGCAGTAGAAACTAGCGACCAACAGTATAGCGATCCGATGACCTCCTACAATAATATCTCTGTCAGTGTGAATGGGGCATTAAGTGGTGCTTTTTAGGGGCTGGCAGAGCTGAAAGTGGTGGGTCAACCAAAATATAGCTTTTACATAAGGTCAACAAACCATCTGAATACCAATGTGCTCTTACATTCAGTGATTCAGGCAGTGCTACTAGCTAAAAGTGTTTGGCCTTCTCTTAACATTACTCTCCTGTACCGTGTTCAAGGCTGGATCCACCTCTTCATTTGAAAAGCGCAATTTTAGCAGGTTCCTTGGGCGGGAATATCTTGTTCTTCATGCACTTGCTCTATGCTGTCATAAAGCTGTTGACCCTGAAACATGTAGAAAAGGTTCCTGCCTGGTTTTGTTCCTAAGCCCAGTTAATTGTTCCCCTGCAGTCTTGTCACGTGAATCAGCCTCAGGGCTAAAGCATTAATTCACATGAATTTCTCTGAAGCAGAGTTGTTTTAATGTGTAAATGTCAGTTCATGGAAGCAAAAACTGCCCACACACAAAATCATCACCGTGATAGTCGAAGAGAGAAAAAGTGGGGAAAAGAGTGAGTTTCAGCTGTAGAAGAACAATGTGTATGTCATCCCCATGCATATTCTGTGAAGTGACTGTGAGGAAATGTCAAAACCATCTCATGCTCTAAAGAGGAGAATAATCAAACTGCTTTGCTTGTGAAATAGAGCACTAACCAAAGCAAATCCTCTGCACCCCCTTCTGAGTTTGCTATGCCATTATGCAGTTTTATCCCCTTTGAATATTTCTGAATGTACTGATTGGCAGTGGTGGGGTGTCATTATCGCAAACTGTGTGACAAATGAGTCACTGCTATTACACAATCAAAGAACAAAAGATGGGTGATTTTAAAGTCTCCTTTCATTAGAACAAGTCACCTTTAAAATCACCTTAAAAATCTTTCATTAGAACAGGTTTCAGGCTATACAAAACCTGGATGCAGACTTTCTTTTGTGAGACAAGCTGCTTCTGTCTGGAGTATTTAACAGAATTCTGTAAAATATATCTTTACTACTGTTTGGGTTTCTAACGCCACTTCAACAAGAGGCAAAAAAAAAAAGCAATTAAATGGCAAGTGTGTTTTTGTTACCTTTTTAGGTTGGCTGTAATGCTTGTGAGTAGGGCTGCACAATTTTTTGCAATTTAAAATGCATGTAGGGCTGTCCAATTTGGCCAACATTTTGTGATTATATTGTATATCAATATGGCTATATAATAAATGATCAATATTATAATTTTTTACATTTTATTTAATAATTGTCATTTATTAATTATTATTATTATTAAATAGCTGAAAATGTGCCCTTTTTACAGCTTTTCAATTCACTAGACATTTATTGATGGACTGGAGGCTTGTAGATTACTGTGATGTTTTTAGCAGCTGTTTGTGTAACGGAAGAGGTCTGACGCAACAGGTTAGTATATATCAAAATAGGTTTATTCGTTCACAGAGAGTCCTGGGGTAGGGTTCAGAGGATGTGATGGTGAGGGAATCGTTCGAAGAATATGATGAGCAGGGTAATCCGGGTCTTTGGCTTTACCGGAGCTGGAATGCAGGCAGGAGGAGCACACACCTCAGCGATCCGTGAACTAGGAAGAACAGGAGACACTTGGAGACAAGGAGATACTAGGAGGAACACAGGAGGTAAGTAATGCAGGAAGTATTCAAACGGAAGCAGTAGCAAAGTCATTGAGTCCTCTACGTGTATACAAGACCGGACAGTGAGGGTGTCTGAGGTGTGTGCTTTTATGCAGGCTGGTAATGAGGTGCTTGATTGGTGACAGGTGCAGGTGCTCAGAACTCAGGTGAGAGAGATCGTTGTGATTGGGTGGTGGCGGAGCCTGGCCGATCTGTTACAGTTTGGACTCTCATTCTGACGGCACCCATTCACTGCAGAGGATTCACTGGTGATCAAATTATGTAATGCTAAATTTCTCCAAATCTGCTCCGATGAAGTAACAAACCCATCTACATCTTGGATGGCCTGAGGGTGAGTAAACTTTCATTTTTGAGTGAACAATTGCTTCAAGTATAAAAAAATTACTAAATAAAACCAAATAAGAAAAATATTACTGTTGTATTTAAAAAATCATAATAATAATTTTCATTTTACATTACAACTATAAAGTTAGAATGCTAATATGTATGGCTGTCTTAGTTTCTTCATTTTTATATATTAAACCAAACCAAACCAACTTTTATTTTGATGTAAAACCACAAGGAGCCCTTAAAGCTTCTGTTTTATGCTTCTTATTACAAGTATGGAAAGATGGTTGCCAAATACACATTAAAGCGACTCAAACTAAAAGCAGATGCAGAGATGAGAGTTTGTGTGGAACAGCATTTACTGCAAACCGAGCTGCTGTGAGACACTGCAGACACCTCAGATAATGAGCTGCTCACATGTAAGAACACAGTGCCATGCTTCACTCTGAAAAACACAGCGCATATATTCAATTAAATCACAGCCTTAGCAATTTGATAACCGCATTAAGTCATATCGCGAGTTCGATTTTATTTCGATTAATTGTACAGCCCTAATTGTGAGACACAAAGATACAGTGAAAAAATGCAGTTTCATACATAGTTGACCTCTGACCTCCTCCCTGTTGCATGTAGACGGGCACAGTGTGGGTAGAAGCTTCGCTTTGATTGGCTGGCGCCAGGCTCGTGAATGATTGGCAGCGCTTAATGAGAGCCCAGGAGAGTTAACCCGACAGCTGTTTGTTTGCTGCTAATGAGAGACTGGTAGAGGAGAGAGAAAGGCTCACACGCTGGAACTCTTTGAAAGAGGCTGCCTTCAGAGCGCCTGGCAGAAAAGAAGAAGTCCTACCTCTCCCTGAGGGCCGGGCTCGGGGGTCTGCTGCAGTGAGCCACTCTGGAGGCTCCTGGGTTCTGCCACCGCTGTTCACCACAGATTTGATGTTTGCACAGAGACCAGGGAGATGTGGCTTGTCAAAGCTTTGCTGTGTCTGTGATAATTAGGTTTAACAAGATTGTATTGATCTTTCATAAAAGATGACTATATAAAAAGATGATGAACCATTTTTAGCACTTAGGTCATGTGATTTTGGTAACGATGTGCGGTGGATTGGCACAGTTTTATCTATACAGAATCCTGCCTCAATTGTTCTTTCTCTCTGAGCTTTTATAAACCCCCCACAGCATGGTGGAAATAATTAAACGTGTAGTTTCCAACACAAAAAAAAATCACAAAATGTCTGTTGGACTCTTTCTGAAGGACAAACTGCCTGTTATCTTTCTTTTATACAGACCTCCTCTCGGCTGGAGGGAGCTGCATGATTTTAACAGACAGCATCAGGTGGCATGCTACACCCAGTGTAGGAAACATCTACCGTGTTGAAAACATACAGGGCTAAAAATATTGAGTTGAATCCTCAGTTTTGCAATGTAAACACTGAATTAAGAATAGCAGGTTCTACTTTCTGCTCCGCTGGTCTCACGGCAATCAATAAAGTCCTTGGCAGACAGTTTTTAAGGTACTTAAAGGGATAGTTTTGCCAAAATTAAAAATTCTGTCATTGTTTACTCACCCTCATGTTGTTCTAAACCTCCTAAACACAAATAGAGATGTTTAGCAGAAAGATTTCTGTACAATGAAAGTGGATGGGGACCAGGGGCTGTCAAGCTACAACAAGGATGAAAAGCACACTAAAAGTAGTTCATACTTGTTTACAGACTTGTGCGCTAAATTCAGAAGTCATCCAGTAGCTTAGACAGCAAAATCTTGCTTGACAGCTTCAGTAATTTTTCAATTACACAATTTTTCAAATTAAACCGTTTTCAAAAGGCACGAGGGTGGGTAAATCTTCATTTCAGGTGAATGATATCTTTAAATTAAGGATGAATGAGAGTTCAAAAGTTCCTATGTTAATATAATGCTTGAATGAGGTGAATGTAAACTTGCTGGCTTGCTGTCTCTAATGGAGGGCTTGAGAACGAAACAATTCAAACTCTAAATTGTCCCCTCGACTAGCTAAATACAGAATGTAGAATAGAAATGAGTAGAAATATAGGTGGAGTTAGGGTGATTGACAGGATTAGATGAACATATTTCTCCCAAAATGTAATTTATAACTCCAAGAGGAGAGACCTAAATGTCAGCATACAATCACGACTTCCAAATTCCTTGTATTTGCATGATATTCTCTTACTATCTTGGCTCTTAAATGACTATGATAATATAGCACTGATGCTAACAAAACACTGAGTTTTAGACACAGTTTATATGCACCAATTTTCACCAATCAGAATGAATCCAATCTGCTTTTATATTCTAAAAGTGCTGTTTATATAAACCCTAAACTTTATAGTCCGATTCACATATCCATTTAAAGATGCATTTTGTCGCATTTAGAACTGGATAAAGTCACTGCAGTGATGTCACCAGAGTTACTGTGAGTACAATTGTGATTTTTGCTTTGATGATACATCTAAAAACAAAGCTGACATATGTCAGAAGAGCTTTTTCGCATACATTTAGTAAATATTCTGTCTCCTCTACTGACCAGTTCGTAAGATGAAAGATGGAAATAAACAGGCATGTTCGCACAACGTAAAATGTATGTAAATATGCATAAAAGGTGTTTTTGAATCCGATTAAGATGATTCAAGCGTTTACATGCTCAGTACACAATTGAGTGGGGCCCCGCGGACAGTAACTAAGTACATTTACTTGAGTATTGTACTTAAGTACACTTTTTGAGTATCTGTACTTTACTTGAGTATTATTTTTTCTGGGAACTTATGACTTTAACTTCACTACATTTGAAAGACAAATATTGTACTTTTCACTCCACTACATTTCTATCAAGGTCCTCGAAGTAGAAAGTCATTACTCTGTAGCAGCTTTGAAAGTCAGTGGAGTAATCACTAATTTATCAGTAATCACTCTTGGGGCTATATGAAGTGATTTCCCAGCATTTTTTGAACACTGACCAGTTGCAAATGTGATATTTATTTACAACAATTCAATAATAAGAAGTTAATATTGTGGTATATATTAGACACAATATTGTCTGATTTTGCTAAATTGTGTACGTGAAAATATTACCTATAAAGCCACAGAAGAACTGTTGTGCATCTCCTAATAAAACACAATAGGTGTTGGACTTGAAGCAGCACTGCACAGACCGTTCTGTCTGTGATATCAAAGTACCGCGACAGCAATTAGACAGCATTTTTACCATTTTTGTTTTGATGTCAAATAAGTCTTGCTGTTTTGCTTTTTTGTTAAAGCAGTGTTGCTGTTGTCAAATTGTACAGCTACTGTTGTGTTGCTGGTTTTTAAAGCAGTTTTGATTTTTTTTTCTTCCTTATCACTGTCACGAATTCGGTCCATGGACTTCCGTTTATTCACCACCAGAGGTCACCCTTTCCATTACATTGACTCTCGCACAACACAAACTGTTGCATAGCACCCCGGACTACATATCCCATCATTCATGGCACGGTTTGCACACTGCACTGATTGCACTCATTGCACACAGCTGTTTCTTATCACCTCACTCACTATATAACACCCACTCAAACCACCATTCTCTGCTAAGTATTGTTTAGCCTATACCCCTTTCCGAGTCTCCGTGTTTTCCTTGTTTTGCCTTGCCTGTTTTTGCGGTTTCTGATCTTTGCCTGTTTTCCTGGATTTTTCCCTCTTGTCTCGCCCCTGTGATTCTGTCTGCCGATCGGTGACCTACGCTAGCCCTAGGACTATTCTTGTGTTTTTGCCCGCCATATACCTGTGTGCCATTGTTCGACCCTGCCTGTTATACCACGTCTCTTTAATAAAAGCTTGCAGATGGATCCACACGTCTCACATCTCGTCAGCCCCGTTACAGAATACTCAGCCCTACAAGGACCCAGCAGCTTTTCTGAGGAACATTGGCCAGGTATGGACACAGCAAGGATTTTGTTAGCCCTTAAACAGGGTCCACGATCATTGGAGAACCATATCAGAGAGTTTTTAGCCATCGCTCACTATTCTGAGTTACCAGACTGTTTACTGATAGAGTTTTTCTGCGATGGCATAAATCAACGTCTTAGGGCTAAGCTTAGACGCGAGGGTCCACGTTCATCACTCGCTCAGTTCATGGATTATGCATTGTTGACTGTCGGATCTTTGTTTACTGTGGGTGTCGCGGAGGAAGAACGCGACACAATGTCTGATCACAAGATGGCAGCGACAGCGGAGCACACTCACAAGATGGCGGACACAACAGCATCTAGTCAAGTCACGGTTGATCATCATGAATCAAGTCAAGTTACAATTCATTATCATGAGTCAAGTCACAGCTAATATTCATGAGTCTAGTCAAGTCACAGCTAATATTCATGAGTCTAGTCAAGTCACAGCTGATATTCATGAGTCAAGTCACAGCTGATCTTCATGAGTCAAGTCAAGAAACAGCTGTGTGCAATGAGTGCAATCAGTGCAGTGTGCAAACCGTGCAATGAATGATGGGATATGTAGTCCGGGGTGCTATGCAACAGTTTGTGTTGTGTGAGAGTCAATGTAATGGAAAGGGTGACCTCTGGTGGTGAATAAACGGAAGTCCATGGACCGAATTCGTGACAATCACTCTGTATTTACAGGATTTCACTGTCCACTCTGTTCAAATGTGGATAAATGGCTACACATAGATGTGTGCACACACTGTCAGAGTTGTGTGAGATCACTACCATCCTGCTTTTGTGGGGGTGGGTAGGGGTGTTCAATGTTTTTTTTTTCCCCATTGGGTTTTTAACATTCTAAAAGCTCTTTATTCCAAAGATACTACAAGCTAGTCAGTGTATTCAGTAGGTGTAATGTATTGTAAGTTGCTTCAGAAGTATTGCAAGTATTACGTACAACAATAAAACAGTGCATTGACATAAAGGTACTTTTGGTACTGAAGCACTTTTAAAAGCAAGTACTTCTGTACTTTTATTTAAATAAAAATCTGTCTTTACAACTTTTACTTGTAATATTTGACCAGCAGTATCTGTACTTTCACTCAAGTAATGGAGTTGAGCACTTTGTCCGCCTCTGCCCACGGTCCAGGGAGGCCTCTGCAGAACATGATTTCTACCAAGGGGACCCCCCCATGGGCCACTTGTTAGGGCCCCCAAAACTCTAAACTCTGTACATGCTTATTTTTTTCTCTATTGATCAGATTATTTCAGGTCTACACCACCCCTTCCAATTCGATTGAATTGACTGTGTTTACATGAAGGATTTTCAATCAGAATTAAGTCATCAATCGGATTACATACATTTGAACAAATGCAGATGAGCTGAAGGCCACTGTCAAAGAAACCTGGGCTTCCATACCACCTCAGCAGTGCCACAAACTTATCACCTCCATGCCATGCCGAATCGAAGCAGTAATTAAAGCAAAAGGAGCCCCTACCAAGTATTGAGTACATGTACAGTAAATGAACATACTTTCCAGAAGGCCAACAATTCACTAAAAATGTTTTTTATTGGTCTTATGAAGTATTTGTTGAGATATGAGAATGTGAATTGGTGGGTTTTTGTTAAATGTGAGCCAAAATCATCACAATTAAAAGAACCAAAGACTTAAACTACTTCAGTCTGTGTGCACTGAATTTATTTAATACACAAGTTTCACAATTTGAGTTGAATTACTGAAATAAATGAACTTTTCCATGACATTCTAATTTATTGAGATGCACCTGTAAAGGCAGTGTTTTTATTATGATTTCATTTGTCATTATGGCATGAGCCCACACCTGCCCAAATTTAAACAAGAAATAAACATACATGACATAGATGCAGCAGATGTTTCCTTTCTGTTGTTGTTGCTGTCGAGTGTCTTCATTCAAAGCTTAATCGCACATCTCCATTCATTCCTATATGTGCTCATTTCAAAACGGCATGTTCAGGGATGAAGTCTAGTCTTCTGTTACACAATCTAGCATCCTTTCTTCAGCATAAGAACAACAACAGCGGCTCTGTCGGTGTCTGTGTGTGTATGTGGGCGATGGGGGAGTGGATTTATAGGGTAGATTAGAGCAAACGTGAACACGCTTTGCCAGCCGTGTGTACATTCAAACGCCCGTGGGTGGCGCCAAAAGAGCAAAGAGCGCTCAGCTTTTAACTGTTGAATGCATCAAACTGTATTTGTTCATTGGATGCGATTCCAACTCGATCAATAATCATCACATTTTATGACCCAATTGCTCAGTATTATGATCAATGCACGAGAAAGTAATGAGTAATGACACAGCCAGCAGTGCCCCGTGGGTGACCATTGGAAGGCTCTGATGCTTAAAGACTTTGAAGCCACCTCTTTAAAACTAACAACTTTAATAAAAAATAAAAAAACAAACAGATAAAGACATTTGCTAAACGAAATGGTGATGCGTACGACTCGCCTCTAAACGAATCGTTTTCCAAAACCGGTTAAAGTGATTATTTTTAATAAGGCCATCACGTGGTCCCTGTTTTTGATTACATTTTATTTAAAGGCATTTTTACTGTTCATTTTATGTCTACCAGTCCATTTCCTATATAGCCAACTCGGCTCATTAAAATAACATCTTGCAGCATATGGAAATTTTCGTTTGTATATTAACATTCTGATTTTCTGCTATTTAAGTAATTCGCTTTTAGGTCCATCAGTCAAATCCTCCGTTCATTCCGAAGGGTGCTACTATCAGATCACATTTCTCGGTCCGAGAACGGCGGTGTTGTTTTGAACACAAGAAAGTGCAATGACTTTTGAACCGATTCAGTCAAATTCTGGTTGTGTGAACTGGTTAAAACAATTCACTGAAGAGGTCTGACCCGATTTGTTCACGAATCTGTCTTGCTAATAGGAAGCGATGAAACGCATTAAAAAGGATATGGGCCATATATATTAGGCTATTAACAATTATTTTCCTAACCTAATTGTGCCTTTTTCGTCAAACAGCCTGTGGTGCACAAGAGCCCCACCTCCTGTCGGTCTGCGCGTCCGCCTGTGCGCGCTTCTAGAGGGGCAACAGCGCGCGGTGCTGAGAAATCTCCTCACTCTCTCTCTCTCCCATGCATAGAAATGCAGGATTAACCCTGTGCGGAGAAGATCCCTGTGCCAAAACTGCGTTGATAGTCTACTTCTGAGGAAAGCGAAGGGGAAAACCCGATTCCATACGTTCTGCCATGTACTGTTAACATTTTTACATTATTTCCGTTAGATTACGCTATCATTCCGTAACGAATAACGAGCTGCACTGTCAAAATTTGTGAGAACCTGTACTCTCCTAAAATGACTGTTTGAGGATTTATGGACTGCACCGGGGGGAGTCGCTCGTATTAGAACTGTCCTTGTGTTGAGAAACAACAGAAAAGACATTTCAACACCCATCATCAGCCGTAATTTCCAATCCATTAACACTTAAATGAGTGCCGACGTTTTCAAACTGACGCGGAGTCGTGGGAATGGCGTGGGAAAATAACGCGTCCACTTATGGATTGGTTTCAAACGAAAGGATGTTATGTTTTCTTGATGTCTGGATTCTTTAAAGCAGGTGTTTAGGGGTCCTTGTAACCACGAAGGAAACATCAGCAGTAGTTGATCCTCAGACAAGAAGCCTCGGTCTCTGCAGGAAAAAGTCATCGACGAAGGTAGGCAATGAACTTTATTGACGCCAATGGAAAATGAATAAAGCTGAGGGGAATGCTCGTTATGTCGATGGCTCATATTTAAATCCTCGATACGCAGCGGTATGCCACTGCAGAAACGGTAGTGATTTTGAAAGAGTGCCTATATCGATTTCAGTGATATGTGTGGCAGCCCTTATTATTTCGAGATTCTGACCGCATTTAGACGGGGTTTATGTGCCGCAGAATCAATCGGGCTGTTTAGGTTTACATACAAATAACCACTTGTTTGTTGCCACTAGTATTTAATGCGACGCGAATTCACGATTCTTATTTATTAGTGCTGTAAAGATCGAACATCTATTCGTACGGATCCAGCTGCGGTGAAGATAGTTGCCGAACGACCAGTTGAATGTGCTGTTTGCCGTGCGCGAGTGCAAGTCATGTGTAACATTATTATCGTTAGTAACTCGTCATCTAGTAGCACTAGGTTGGATTTTATTCCACAGGGCAGCAGATAAAAAGGAAATCGCAGTCGAGCGCCCACCTGGGCTGGCTGGGTCAACAGCAGGATCAATGTTTGGTCAAATCCCAGTAAGACTGATAGGATTCCCCCATCCACCATCTCAACCCACAACCATGTCTGAGCTCAAAGGAAAGGATGGTATGCGTCTACAAAGTGGGGTTTACAATAAATAAATAAATAAAATCCAAGACAAACCCCCTGTGAGATTATATTATTATTAATAATAATAATAATAATTATTATTATTATTGATACATACATTATCATAAAGCTATCAATAACAAAAAAGCAAACTAATAATGCACTTACAATAAAATAAATTATATATTCCTAATGAGCTTATGCAAAGGATGCATGGTCTTAAACAGACATTTCTGAATCCATTTGCCTGTAAAATGGCCCAGCGTTTGTCCATAGGGAAAGGTATGGCTAATAATATGAGTAACTGATTTAATTGGACTGAGCTGAAATGCTAAACCTGTTGAACCTGAATGAATGCGATAACAGATGATTTAGAGCACTGCAGAAAAATAAAAGGTCACAATACTTCAGGGAAAATAAAATTAACTATCAGTCTGCATGAACTATCAGTCTCAAGAGCAGAGTGAAAATGACTTTAGAACTTGTTTAGGGTGGCTCTCCCGCATGTTCATTTCTGAAATTGTTGCAGGCATCTTGTGCAGTGTAAGCAAGGCTTGAAATGTACAACTAAGGGTTCTGTCTGAAAGTGCTTGTGCTGGATTTTCAACAGACCTCTGAATAGTCTCAGCACTGTGTGAGCCTGATACACTGGCTGAATGTGGCAGGTTCGTTTAGATTGTCTAGGTGTTTACCAGCGTTCACTAGGGAAGTGATACATAGTGAACATATGTTCTGCTCTTTGCCTCTCCACAGCATGAAACCAACTGATGCCTTTGAAACAGACCCTATAGCTAATGTTTTCATCAACATATTTTCTGGTGCTTACACTTGAGTTCAGAGCTATTATAATAACCTTTTGTTCATGAGGCACTCTGAATAGCTAAAAATCAACAGCACTTAAATAGTTTGTTGAGTGTTTGTAGACTCTTATCAGGATGAGATGAAGTGCTTATGCTCTTGGGGTGTTTGAAGAGTCTCTTATGTAAAGCATGTTTCCGTGTTTTACATTTTTAATATTATTATTATTACTACGATTTGCTAAATCCATGTATGAATCTCTGTCAATTTATTGTGGCTGCTGAGGGAGTTAAAAATGATAATGGCTTCTACAGCCTGTCAAATGTGGCATGAAAAAGCACTCAAATGAACCTCCCCCTTACACATTTTTTCAGCAAAAAGTTTTCACTTTCCTGTGAACCGCCCCAACAAAGGCAAAATGCAATAACCATGTCAGTGCTGGAACTGAGGAAAAAGAGCTTAATTTTTTGATTGATTTTTATACTCTGTTTTCTCTGAATCTGAGGATAGTTCAGCTAGACCTGTCTGTCAGAGGACAGATCATAGACTAAGAGACCCAATTTCGGTCATAACCCACTTTTGACAAAATGTGTAGTTATTGTGCTTTTGTCTATGTAGTGCAGTGCTGCGTCAGTGAATTTCTATTCAGTTTGAATTGCGTGGTTATACAGTAGAACTGGCTTGAAGGTTCCTCAGTTGTAGGCAGGTTTATTGCTTGCATTTTTTTTTTGTCACAAATCATTACATGCACTAGTCATTTACTTGGAGCAGCATACTTAAAGCCATTAAGGTTTATAAATTCTGAGAAGAACAAAAAACAAAAACAAAATATAGCTGCAAGCAGCAATTGCCGGGGTTCAAGCATTTTAAGGCCACGAAGGTGGTATGCTTTTAGGGTCTAGGCCAACCTGGATGTATGGCTGACAGTAAAACACATCCAAAATGGAGAATATGCTCACAGACACACACACACACACACACACACACACTGAAATAATTAAACTAGTTTATTAAAACTCAATAAGCATACTTAAACACACAGACACAGACATAAATTCACACACATTTTGTTGCAGATATAGATATTTGACATAAATGATAGGTGACAAAACTTATTGCAAGTCTTCTCTTTTTAAGAGTTTACATGTCATTTTCAGGTTTCACTGTAATCATAATTTGGCATAATTGTAAAATGTGATATGTCTGTATGAACAAAATGGTAAATTTGGACTCAATGTGATTTTAAATGTTATAACAGTGATTTTATAATGTCTAGCATGAATCCATAACCTAACCTATGAACAGTACTGTTTTAGGGCATTTAATGAGGCCATTAGTGGTCTTCCGCTGCCATCTAGTGGTTATAGATGCAATTTTTCATACAACACTTGTGTTTTTAACTTTTATAACTGTTAAAGTGTTATTTTTTTGCCCAATCTCTCTTAAATTTGTCATGCTTGTTTAGAATAAAATTATGTATCATTTTACATGAGAGATGCTGAATTTGTTTTTTCTGTCTTATAGCGCCCCCAAGTGGCAGAGCTGCGCAATTTTTTTTATTTGACCAAAGATTGAGCTCATACATATGTGTACCAAGTTTGGTGAAGATATCTCATTCCGTTCAAGAGTTATAGCTAAAATAACATTTGGCTAACGTTAGCATAGACGCTTTTTGGGGAACGGTTTCGCGCAACAATGGAAATTTAAACTTTTTTTTAATAATTATTGATATTCAATGTCCACCAAATATTTTTGCAGTGGTTTGGTTCCGATCAGGCAAAAAACCTAGGACTAGTTCGCAAAAGTAAGTTTGGGATATAGGTCAATTTTACGGAAAAACCGTGCGTCCTAGAGAAAATCTGAGTGACTCCTCTACTTTTGTTCGGGCTAACCCAAGGATCGCAACGATGTAAAATTTTTGAGTCTACGACAAAAGGTGCACGAGTTAGGGCCAAAAATGTCTGAAATTTTAGGTTTTTGCGCTGTAGCGCCACCTATTGGCCGATTGGGCTGAGACTTTGATAGGTTCTCCCCAAATTGAGCTCTATCATTTGGCCAAGTTTCAAGTCTCTAGGCCTTACGGTTTGGTCTGCACGATCAGTTTTAGGGGAGAAGAATAATAATTAAAAAATAAATAAAAATCCTAACAATTACAATAGGGTTTCAGCACTTCGTGCTTGAACCCCTAAAAACAATGCACCAAAACGCCACAAAATTGCATTTTCTCCACTAAGACATAATGCATGGGCCAACATATCACCACCGTTAGGAGCATTTTTACATGTCTGTAGCAGTAGATCCAGTGTTCCAGTCTCACTGCATTACTTGTGGTTGCTGGTGTGGTTGCTCACTGCATTACCACCTTCCCACTGCCATGAGTGCAAGTTATTGCCTGGGCCTTCAGAGGCTGTGCTTTATGCCACAGCCCCAATCATGTTTTTACCCTATACACTATCAGCACAGCTAAATCGACAGGAGACTGCCCTACAAATGAAAAAAGAGGACACATCAATACCTGGGCAATTAGTGCATCAATATGCTGCACTCCCAATCTTAACAGATACGAAGGAATTGGATTTCTGATTGGATTTCTATGCATTCTTGTGTTTAGCTATTTTGTATAACACTTATTTACTTTCCTTTGTATCATGGCTGCTTGCAAAGCCTGTATTGATTCTGGTTTGACTCATGCTCCATTCTAGATGTTACATGATTGTTTTGCATATAAACATATGGGGTCTTCAAAAACCGTAGCATTAAGTGCCCCAGATGAATAAACTGCCTACTGTCTTTTAAAGGCGCAACATCATCTCACTCAGAAAATAATTAAACTCAAAAACTATATGGTGCTTAAAAAGGAGAGAAACCTGGATCCAGGGAAATACAGATCAAAGCAGATGCTAAAATAGAGGATAGTAATTACTGAGGAGGCCTAGCAGGTTGAAAATCAAACATGAGCATTACAGTGTGTAAATTAGCCTGAAACTTCTGAGCCTTGATAGGACAGATATTCCTCATCTGTCTTGAGTAAATCTGTACTTTGAAATAAGGGCTGGCCGTAAGGTGCTCTGTGACTTAAGAGTGCAGTGTCTTAATATACCAGTGTTTCACTGAGGGGAATCTTTCAGCTTACATTCTGTGATGCTGAATGGTTCCTTTGCTGTGTTAGCAGTCTTCTTCGTACCTTTTGTCTCATCAGCACTTTGCATTGAGAAACTGCCTATTTTACATTATGGGCCAATCAAATGAGTGTAACCTTCATTAAAGTGAAGTCATCCAAAATAATAGCCCCATCACTGGCTGTGAATATGCATTGGATTAAGCATATGTTGAAGAAAGTGCATTATAAACTGCATGTAAGATGGTTTAATTTATTTTGTAAATAGTACAAAGCTTGCTGAGCTGTTGTTTCGAGCCTAACAGTAACCCATACCTTCTTATTAAAAAGTCCATTAAGAAGTGTCTTATTGCGTTTTCTAAATCATTAATTTTCAAAAGCATCTTAAAAAAAGGCTTAAAAATTAACATTTTCCTCTGTGGTATTAATAGGGATGATGTAACTTCCAGATTTAAGAAATTAAGCATTGCTGTAGCAATTAAGGTACTAAATCATTGGCTGAAGTTGAAAACATTACCATGGTTTCAAACACCTTTTTGAACGACATTTGTACAGTAGGTCTTTATTGTCTTTCTTTACATACAAGTAATCGTCTGCTCAAAAATGAGGATGATAAATAATGTAAGATAATGAGAGAGGAGGCTTTTAGTGGTGTCGGGGGAAGAGGCATTTTCCGGAGAGCTTTTACAACTCTTAGCCTTGGATTTAGTGCTCACAATGTGTACACAAAACAGTGTGTGCTGTGTGCATTCTGTTTCACCCTTGGCTAGTCCCTCACTGGTAAAGTAAATTAAAAGAAAAAAGGAAATTCGTTTTTCTATGTTTGTTCAAATGAGTACCACATGACACACTTGTTTACGATTTAACATGTTTTTCCACACTGTTTTGCAGACTGAGGTGTTACCTCTCCAAGGGCCCATGGATCTCCCTGTGGTGTTGTTTCTGCTGTGGGGACTGTTACTGGACTTGCTGAGTGGTGCGGTGGGTGGCATTCTATATCGCGTGCATGAGGAACAACCTCCGAGCACACTGATTGGCAGTCTGGCGGCTGACCAGGGCCTTCCAGACACTGGACACCTGTACAAACTGGAGGTGGGCACTCCCTATCTGCGGGTTGATGGCAAAACTGGAGATATCTTTACAACTGAGATCCCCATAGACAGAGAGACACTGAAGGATTGTCGTAATAAGGGCAAGCCCTGCTTTCTGGAGTTTGAGGTGTCTGTCACAGACCTTATTCAGAATCAGAGTCCACGGCTGGTAGAGGGAAGGATCGAAGTGCAGGATATCAATGATAACACACCACAGTTCCCCTCACCTGTCCTAACCCTCTCAGTTCCAGAGAACACCCACGTGGGGGCACTCTTCTCAATTTCACTGGCCACTGACAAAGATACGGAGAGAAATGGAGTAGCTGACTACACCTTAACAGCAGGACCGGAGGCTGTAGCACTCTTTGGTCTGCAAGTTGCAGAGGACAGAGGTGAAAAATTGCCTCAACTCATTGTGTTGGGAAGCCTTGATCGAGAACGGAAAGACTCCTACGATCTCACCATCAAAGCTGTGGATGGAGGCAATCCACCTCGTTACAGCAGTGCCTTGCTGAGGGTCGTCATTGCTGATGCCAACGACAATGCACCCCAATTTGAAAAATCCTCCTACGAAGCAGAGGTCGCAGAGAATAGCCCAGTTGGACATTCTGTGTTACAGGTAAAATGGCAAACATGCTAAGTCAACCTTTATATCTGAACAAAGCTAGATAAATTGCCTGTTGCATCATGTTGGAGTGTGAAATTTTAATGAGTGCTGCTTTTCCAACCTCCCAGCTGTCTGTTCTTTACTTTGATATCTTACATCAGTGGAGCAGGGCCTGACTTACTAGATTCATTTTCCTTAATTATTTGAATTATCCAGTTTGATCATCACATACACATTCATCTAGTTAAAGAATAAATAAGTAAAAAAAATACACATTAATTTGGTTAAATAAAATAGCCTACATGCTCATTTGGTTAAATAAGTAAATCACTATAACTTTTAAGGTTAACTTATTGAGATGATCTGAGTAGTCTGTGAAGTTTCTTTTAAGAAACCCCACTCTTTATAGATAGCATGTGCCCCAGAAATCCTGTTATGCAATGCTTTGACTATGTTCCCAGTTTTGTGTTATAAATAGATTCACTGTTTAAAAACCCACTGAATGTTAATGAATGTTTTTTGCAGTCTTGTCCTACAGTGATTTTTGTACATTGTCTTGAGTATATGTAAAATCCATTTAGCTGTTTTTTTATTACTTTTCATTTAAATTTATTTCAGTGAAATAACTATATTTTCAAAGTTTCAGTAACTATATTTTCTATTGCAGGTGAAGGCTAATGATTCGGACTTGGGTCCCAATGGTGAGATTGAATACACATTACATCAGGCTGTTGATCCAGTGCCAAAACTTCTCCGGATAGACCGCTCATCAGGCATCATATATGTCAAAGGCCCATTGGATTATGAGGAGATCAATAATTTGAAGTTTTATGTCGTTGCACGAGACAAAGGCCCCTCGCCCAAAAGTTCTAAAACATATGTTTCTATTGATGTGACTGACCAAAATGACAATGCACCAGCAGTGGAAATCCGAGGCATTGGTCTTGTGACCCATAGTGATGGAGTAGCAAACATTTCAGAGGATATGCCTGTAGGCACTGCAGTGGCATTAGTCCAGGTTTCAGACAAGGACGAGGGAGAGAATGCTGTGGTGACATGTGTGGTTGCTGGTGATGTTCCTTTCCAGCTTCGGCCAGCCAGTGATTCATCAGTTGACAACAAGAGGAAGTATTTTCTGCAGACAACAACACCTCTGGACTATGAAAGGGTTAGGGACTACCGGGTGGAGATAGTGGCAGTGGATTCAGGCAATCCAGCTCTGTCCAGCACTAACTCGCTAAAGGTCCAAGTGACTGACACAAATGACAATTCCCCCATTTTCTCACCGACTCTGTTTGAAGTGGAGTTTGCTGAGGAGAACCAGCCAGGAGAAAAGGTGGTAGATGTAGTCGCCTCAGATGCAGACAGTGGCACTAATGCAGAGCTGGTCTACAGCATTATTGCAGACTCTTCAACAAGGGGACTTTTTGAGATTGACCCTAACTCAGGTGAAATACGTGCTCGGAGCCCTCTTGATCGTGAGCACAAGGAGCGCTATGAGTTCCGTGTTAATGCAGCAGATAAAGGCGTTCCCAGTCACAAGGGTACTGCCACAGTTGTAATCAAAGTACTTGATCGGAATGACAATGATCCCAAGTTCATGCTGAGTGGATACAGCTTCTCAGTCTTGGAGAACATGTCACCCCTTAGCCCTGTTGGCATGGTAACAGTACAGGACATGGACAAGGGTGAGAATGCTCAAGTGCAACTTTCTGTGGAACCGGATGTGGGCAAATTTGTGATCCAGAATGGGACTGGCACTATTCTGTCCAGTATCTCATTTGACAGAGAGAAGGAGAGCAGTTACACATTCCGCTTGAAAGCTGTAGATGGAGGGGATCCACCAAAGTCATCTTACGTTGGAGTGACCATCAATGTCCTCGATGAGAATGATAATGCCCCTGTTGTCACCAAACCATCTAACTCATCCTTCATACGTCTGTCTCCTATGGCTGCTCCAGACAGTGTTGTGGAAGTGGTCGAAGCTGAGGACATTGATTCTGGTTCCAATGCTGAGCTAGTATACAGCATTGCTGGGGGAAATCCACATGACCTTTTTTATATCACTCCATCTAATGGTGAGATCACATTAACCAAGGAACTAACTCGAAAACATAATGGTCTGCATCGACTGGTGGTAAAGGTGAGCGATAGGGGCAAACCTTCCCACCACGCCATTGCCTTGGTACACATTTACGTAAATGAAACCATTGCCAACGTAAGTCATGTGGAGGCACTTGTGGGGCATAGCTTGTACACCCCACTAGACATGGATATTGCAGGAGACCCAGATTACGGTTTGGCTGCTCAAAGAAGCAACATTGTATATGGCAGTTTAGCTGGAGTGGCGGGAGTGGTCACTGTGATTGTTGTAGTAGTCTTCATCAGGCATCGCCTTCAAAGAGAAGCTAAGAGTGGTTATCAGGCTGGCAAGAAGGAGACCAAAGATTTGTATGCCCCCAAGCAAGGGCCAAAAAGTGGCAAGGGGAGAAAGGGTAAAAAAGGTAAGCCACCAAAGTCACCTAAACCTCTTGGAGAGGATGAGGAAGTCAGCCTTCAAAAGAGTCTGAAATTTAACCTCGATGGGGTCAACGACAGCCCCAGGATTCATTTGCCTCTGACTTATCCGCCTGGAAGCCCTGACCTAGGCAGACACTACCGTTCCAATTCCCCATTGCCCTCCATCCAGCTCCAGGCCCAGTCCCCATCTGCCTCCCAAAAGCATCAGGCTGTCCAGGAGCTCCCTGCTGCCAACACCTTTGTGGGAACAGGCGGTGATGACAACTCCACCGGCTCAGACCAGTACTCGGATTACAGCTACAAGACCACTCAACCAAAATACAGCACAAAAACGGTACCAATCTTTATTTCTGATTTTGTATGTGTAATGCTGTGATGGAAAAATTGGTTTTGCTTGCAATTACTGATATGGGTCATTTCAATCTTGTTCAGAGTGGTACTTGTGCTAAAGCAGTGGGTGTCAATATATGAATATTATGCTATATGCTAAATATGATTCTCCTAATTTCGTTAGTTGTGGGTTCATTCACAGTGTATGACATGAAAAGACCATTTTGCCATACAAGAATCTGTCTGTTTGAAAGATGACAGAAATGGCTCTTGTATTGCATCATGTACCCTTTTATATATTCTCTGGCCACCAGTTCACTGTCTGAAAATACACTTCAATTTACTTTGTGATCAGACAAATGTCCAGTCATGAAATGATTTCATTGTATTTTTGTAGTGTAGGTAGAGTGCAAAATGGGCATATTTGCTAGAGCTCATGTTTTCTTAGATCTCTCATGAAATCCGATCTACTCAGTGAGAGGGGCCTGTGTGATCTGTTGCTATTGAATAAGTCCAAAGTCATTTTCTTTGGCTCAGATGTCAATTCAGTCTTAACCCATTTAGATGCCAATTCAACCTGCTAATTTCAGATGGAATCCAAGGGGAAAAAGTAAAGCAATTGGTGCTACGATTTGTACAAAACAAATTAAATTCCAAAAACAAATTCCACGATTAAGGGGAAACATAAGAAATTTCTAATTGAGTGTAATCTCCAGGGAGAGTGGTAGTGAAGTTTACTGGGCAGAGGCTTGAGACAGAAAGCAAGGGCACATGGGTCCTGACTCCGTCAGTACCAGTCTGGTGTTTGATAAAGCCAGCAGATGCTAGATGACAGTCAGGGTGAGTGCAGGCCTTGCAGACTCACTGACTGGGGAGAACAGTTACCCATGGCAGCTCCCACACCGTGATGGACAGCATATGGCATGGAAGTGACAATAGACTCCAGCTATGGAGAGCGTACTGCATTGGTGTGTATTGTTTCTATGTGTGTGTACTTCCAGGCTTCTGGATGCACTCATGTAATCCGTTTGTGTGAATGTGGGCTGAGTTTCCTGTTTGTGGACTGGTTTCAGCAAGTCAACCTAACTGATCAAATTCTTACTCGATGCCATGCGTTACATAAATGGATATTTGTATCTGTGAGAGTTGACTGATAGGCATATAAACAAGGGACAGATGTTGACTCATGTGACATCTCTTGGCAGATGTGAACTCGTGAGGGAACCCCCTCCATCCCATCCCAAACCCACATCAGGCTTAACAGATTGACCAAAATAAAAAATTTCAATCTCAGCCAAATTTAGTGACAGATGCGGAGAGTGGAGCGTGACAGAACGAATGGTAATATGCTCACCGATGACTCAGTGCGCGTGGCAATGTGCTCAGGTGCGTGTGACATCCTTGGCTCAAGCTCTCCCAGTTTAAGCTCTGATGAGTGTAAACATAGTGGCCTTGTTTGCCGTTTATTGCCATTGAGGATTGAGCATGATGACTGGCTTCACTGCTTTCCTTCCTGGTCCGTAAAAAACTCATTAAGAGGAGTTTGTTTGTTCGAAAAGACTTCTCCTGAGCTGTGAAAAAAAAAAACTCAATACTCAATTCACAGTGGCATGGCCTGACTCCGTAAAGAGAGATTTGTTTGAATGTGTTGCTGTGTGTTGTGTTTGTGCTTTCACAGTTCATGGATCTTCCCAAAACTCTCTCCCTATAACCTCCAAATGTGTTAGACTCTGTGACAGTTACCGAGGGGACTGCATGGGCTCATCAAGTACAGTGCTGATAATTAGCTTGGTCATGGCAAAGATCTAACACCTTTTTTGTGATGTGTTCCTCTCTCTCCGGAACAGCCTTGAGTGAGAGACATAGCGCACAGACGGGGATCAAGGAAGAGACCTTCCCAGTTATTTTTAAATGGGCATGATGAGAGTTTGTGAAGCTGTAAATCTGTACTTAAATTAAACCCATACAATTAAAATGCCTTATTAGACAGAGATAACAATTTGTTTCCCCCCCTCTTCACCATGGGCTGCCCTTCATCTCCTACTGGAGGGAGGAGGATTGGGAGGCAGGGATTAAGGTTGGATTTTGGGGTGGGCTTTAATAGTGAAACACATCTCCTAACCTTGCAAGTGCCAGTGTGTTGGAAGAGCACTCATAAAACACTAATATTGTGGCTGGGCAGGTGATGGTATATATTGTGAGTTGGTAGAAATGTCTCATTTGGCAAAGGTTTTGCATCTATACATATTAGTATGCATGAATGCTTTGCTTTTATTGATGGGGAGGAAGTTTTATAAAGGGAGCAGTGTGAAGCACAGTGTGTGTTTCACAACTTTCAGTAGAATTAATATGCAGTGTTGGGTTTTTTTATTTTATTTTTTTGATGATATCATTCTTTAAATGTCAAATAAATGCTTTATTGTCCATGTCATAACTAGGCCTGTCACGATAACAACTTTTTGTTGTGCGATATATTGCCCCAGAAATAATTGCGATAAGTGATATTATTGTCATTTTAAAGACCATTTTATGCCACTGAATATATAATCATAATGTAACAGCATAATAATGCAAGAAGGCCTACACACTTCCAAATGACAACAAACTTTTACTTTTTAAGAATATTTAGATCATAAAAATTAATTATCAAAATATTAGTATGCACAAAGGCACAGATCCCTAAACAAGATCATATCTGCAGATGAAACTTTTTTTGTAGAAGCATTTTTTAAATTTGAATTAGCACCTCATGACTACACCACGTTATGTACGAGAAGCTGCAAAAGACACAGGCGCGAGTGGAATGTAAAAAACATGGTGACATAAATTTTTAAGTAAATATAATGGGCAATATATTGCGTCACCAAAAATGATTGATGTCATGTACATATATTGAACGATAAGTCGATATATTGATTATTGCAACAGGCCTAGTCACAACATGACACACATTCTGACTTGAATGTATTTTTTTTTCTTTTTATTTCTGTGCCACTATTACTATTAAAACACAATTGCAAAAATAATGTTTTCCCCTAACACATTTAAGACACTGGTTGGACAAACAGGTACTTCTGTCACAAACTAATATGATGGTTGAGCCATTATTAATATATCCAGGCCAGTCGGTCCCTCAAACAAACAGATTGTAATTCCATGTGATGCAGCTAATGGTGCAGAAATATCGCACTTCACCTTTAATTAACTAAACCGTTTTTAGTTGATTTTCCAGGACAAATAACTATCGTGATACAGTCATACACTATAGATAAAGTGGTATAAAATTTCTCATAACTCTATATACAGTTTATAAGATTCAGCTCACCCTTACTCTGTGAGACTGCTTTGACCATCCAGGGCATGGCAAAACTAAGTAAAAGCAGTGAAGTGCAGACTAGAAAAGCATTGTAGCAGAAAAATAGCTCCAAGCCAAGCCTTATCACCACTCCATCTCTCTATCTTCATATCTACCACACACGCCTCATATTCTCTGGCAAGCGAAGCTTTAAGATAAGAGGATCTACCATCAAAAATGTTTCTACAGAGCATTCTTCATTTTTCTCTCTGTCTTTTCCTTTTTCACTTTTCTAAATTATGCAGCCAGTATAACAAATCCAATATGTCCATAAATCAACCCCGGCACCAAGAGAAGCTAAAAGAGTAAATATTCCTACTCAAATATTCTCTATGTGAACCAGTGTTGCCTTTATGGAGGCTGCCTCGAGGCCCTTCCCAGAATCCCACATTTTGAGCATCTGCTCAACCCAGCTCTGGCTATTATCCATAGCAGAATGCAGCCGTAAACCTAAAACCTGGCGCCCACCCTCTCAGATCTCCCCTCAGTGAATACAGCCCATAATACTCTCAGACTGCTCCTCATTAGAGCACAATACTGCCGGCATTCAGCTCCCTCTCGGTGGACCAATCTACTGTCAGGTGCGAAGGCCTCACAGGCTCATGCTCAGCGTGAAGACAACTGCTGCACTTACAGGAATTCAAGAGTTCGTGGCACCCTCTCTCCCTCTAGCCTGCAGGAGCGAACAACTAAGTAATTATCAAGAAATGCTTTGCAATTATATTCCACAGAGATCACTCATACTGAATGCAATTAGCACAAAAAGAACAAATTCCATTGCACCTACAGCTGGTATGATTGTGTCAACATGGCAGATGTCGTGAAGACAATGGGGAGGGTCAGATATGCATTCTTGTTTGCTCTTGAAATCTCGCTGGAGGGTCTCTCTGGGACTAACAAGTCTCTGCTGGCACTTACGGACGGACTGGTCTTGGCTGACACTTCAGAATCGATTGACCTGGACAAGCGCTCAGGGATTTAGTGCACTGGGCAGACATATTGCAAATGAGTAGTCTTGTCCAGTAGCGATAAGACGTATAGCCACGAAGGACGGTTTATAGTTCTTTCTTAGCCATTTTGTAGTCAAACCACATTTTGGCCACCAACCAATTTTAGGATGTTCAAGCCGGTTCTTCTGCCAAAATGATTCACTAGATATCACCACTCTGTTGGATCTCTACTTCAAATAAATGAGGCCGACATGACATTTTGAGTCTGGGCTAATCGATTCTCATGATCTTGACAAGCATGCTGGGATGGGCCCTGCAGAAATGACACCGTAGAATTGGATCATATCTCTCTGTCTCTCACTCCCTCTCCTTTCATCTCAAAAGAACACAAACTTTTTCAGAAACTTGAGGTTTTGAGTAGTGGAAAGACTTGCGTAAATCTTCACGCCTCTGGTCCAGTCCCTGTATGCGTTGTTGGCGATTTCGATCTAACATCCCAATGATTACCTGTTAAGAGGGATTACAGCCCCTACCCAGGAGGTGCTTCACTGGCAGGACACTGTTTCTCTGTCACCGAAGGAGATGGCTGATGTTGTTGAGCAGTTCGACAGCGAAGCGCAGCGCACCACATAAGCACACAGATGTGCAACTAATGATAGTGTCGTCAAAGACAAGGATAACAATAATTATAATGATTATGGTAATATGCAAGTGTTCACAGTCAGATTCATTTCCTCCCAAATATATTTCTGCACACAACCACAAGGAGCTTGATTTATGTTGTTTTGGAAGCATTTTTCTACATGGGTGTTTACGAAGCGATGTCATTTTTTTATTGCGCCAGAGGCAGAGCATCTCTGATTTCATCATATTACATTCTTGCTTATGATATGAGAAGAGAAGCTACGATAAGGATGAATGTAGATAGGTTGGGCTGACACAATAATGAATAATTGTCATACAAATAATAGTGGTCATTAGTTCACTTTCCATTAGAAGTGTTGCTTTTTGAAACTCAGCCAACCTGGATTTTAAATTATAGTGATATGCTGATCTACAGTATAAAGACATTTCATGGAATTTCTACATTGCCTTAAACTGTGGATGGTAATATGAGATTGGAATTTAAAGTGCTTGATAATCACAATCAGATGAGATCAGATCAGATCAATCAGGTGATTTTGTAATAACTGTGACAGGCCTATAAAGAGTGAAATTCTCTATATCTCTAGCTGTTTGCCTGAGCAGATGAAAGGCAGTGGCAGTTGTATTCTGTGCCCCTGTCTCATTTCACCGCTGACAGAAACACGCTCTTTGAGCCACCGATGGTCAGAGTCGCACTGAATAAAAAATGAGAAGCTACTTTAGGGAAAGTTAGGTATAGGCTCAACTCCCTGATGGCATTGCCTTTAGCTCAAATATTTTATCACTACTCATTCCAGCCTCCTTTACCTTCCGCCAGGCAGATTAGTGCTTTTATCAATAAGCAGCTTAGCACCAATGCTTCTCTCAATAATGTGCTATGCCATTTCTCTCCTGCTGCTGTAACTCCTTGATGCTTCTCTTTCTTCCGGCTTTCTTCTAGCCCATCTGAGTGGTTTTACTTGTTTTTCTTTACATTGGTGGATGTACACTGTAAAAAGGGAATTGGTAGCAAAGTTTTTTTTTTTTTTAAGTCAGTATAATACAATTTTTGTTGTCCCTTTTAAAGGGGTCATATGATGTGATTTAAATTTTTCCTTTCTCTTTGGAGTGTTACAAGCTCTTGGTGCATAAAGAAGATCTGTAAAGTTGCAAAGACTAAAGTCTCAAATCCAAAGAGATATTCTTTATAAAAGTTAAGAGTCAACCACGCCTACCTAAAACGGCTCGTTCTAACACGCCCCCACATGTCTACTTCACGATGTGGGAAGATTTGCGTAACGCCACCCAAATGTTCACGCAAAGAAAGAAGGCGTAACTTTTATTCTCGCTGTAGTATTGTTGTTGCCGCCGCCGCCATGTCGTGAAGGCGCTGTGTTTCGTTGTGAAAGCAAAACTACTTTGTTTGGCCTTCAAAAGAGGACTATATCCGCTTCGTCATGCCTGGAGCTGATCCGTGCTGGTCACTGAGGAAATACATCAACTTTGCGCTGTCGATCGCCGGATCGGCTTTCACCGTGGACAAAGCGGAGTCCAGCCCGGGGTCGTTACATGTGATTGCCGCAAGCCCGCCGGACGCTCCCTCGTTGAATCTGCCGCCCGTGCCATTCTCAAGCCCGCCCGCCTCTGCTAACTCACGCCGGCCTCTGCATACTCTAGGCCGCGCGCGGCTCACTCTAGGCCTCCGGCCTCCACTCACTCAAGGCTGCGGTGTGTAATGCTGTTTCGTTGTGAAAGCGAAACTACTTTGTTTGGCCTTCTAAAAGAGGACACGACTAGAAATCAGTGGTTAAGTTGTATTTACAACACTGTTCCAGAACAGTTTAACCCAAATATTCAGATGTGTCCAGCGCATTTTATGGAGGACTGTTTCCTGATCCTGGTAGAGTAGACTACAATGCCAGCTGTTCTGACTCACAGACTGTAAGTAAGTTTTTTTATATTTAAAGAATTTGCCACTGATTATTCAAACTCAAGTTTTTTGGGCAGTGTAGAGTAGCACTTGTTGCTTGTCATTTCTCTGATCA
>NW_015505257.1:545126-576407 GCF_001515645.1 Sinocyclocheilus grahami | reverse complement strand
CAAGTTTTTTGGGCAGTGTAGAGTAGCACTTGTTGCTTGTCATTTCTCTGATCACAAATGCAGACATGGTTTTATGTTTACGTGGCGTGATGCAACGCAGTGCGTAAAAAGACAGTATATGTCATTATAATCTGTAATTATGTTCCCACTGAATGCAACAAATGCCTCGTTTATAATAGGTTTTAATGTTTTTGTCCCGTCATTCCGGCCGGTCAGGGCATCATAGTATGGCAAGGGGCGTAACATTTCCGTCACACGCTTGAGGTATTCGGCCAATCACAATGCACTGGATAGCTGGCATATTAGAGCACACCTCGCTTTTCAGACCAATGAGCTTGGTAAAAATCGACGCGTTTCAGAAAGGCGGGGCATAGAGGAGAAACAATAATGTACAGTATGTGGAAAATGATGTGTTTTTTTAACCTTAAACCGCATAAACACATTTCATTACACTAAATACACAAAATAATGTTCTTTTTAGCAGCATCATATGACCCCTTTAAAAATACTTTAACCAATTTATTTGTTCATAAAATTATAAAATGTCTAACTTATCCAATAACACAATATAGAACAAACTAGCAATTAACTAGAAATGAAGTCAATAAATTAAAATGTTCTATTATGATAGTTTGAATTTCAGAGGCCATAAACTGTATGCATGCATGCATATGTATGTATGTATGTATTTCACACTTAATTTTCACTTCATAACTTATTTCATGCATTTTTTAAAATAAATCAGTTAAATCTAGTTAGAGGACTAGTTCACCATCCCTTAAAAGTGCTTGTAACAGTATCGATATTTTAGGATAGATCCACACATCCCTACTAATTTATTGAGCCACTCACAGTTTCAATGTACCTGCTGTGTGTGCAGAGGGGAAAATATATTAGGTCAGGAACTGAAAAAATAAATGCTGCATAAATTGTGTTAATTATTTTAATGCGTTAAACAGTCTATATTAAGTGAGGAGATGAGCACATCCCTAAATTAAATGTGTGTGTGTATGTCCCACGAAACACTCCTAACATTGCAATGATTAGCTTGTGGCTTTACAGTGACATATATAGTATATTTAGGCTTATATTGGTGAGGCAAGTCATTTTTGATCACAAATGCAGACATGGTTTTATGTTTACGTGGCGTGATGCAACGCAGTGCGTAAAAAGACAGTATATGTCATTATAATCTGTAATTATGTTCCCACTGAATGCAACAAATGCCTCGTTTATAATAGGTTTTAATGTTTTTGTCCCGTCATTCCGGCCGGTCAGGGCATCATAGTATGGCAAGGGGCGTAACATTTCCGTCACACGCTTGAGGTATTCGGCCAATCACAATGCACTGGATAGCTGGCATATTAGAGCACACCTCGCTTTTCAGACCAATGAGCTTGGTAAAAATCGACGCGTTTCAGAAAGGCGGGGCATAGAGGAGAAACAATAATGTACAGTATGTGGAAAATGATGTGTTTTTTTAACCTTAAACCGCATAAACACATTTCATTACACTAAATACACAAAATAATGTTCTTTTTAGCAGCATCATATGACCCCTTTAAAAATACTTTAACCAATTTATTTGTTCATAAAATTATAAAATGTCTAACTTATCCAATAACACAATATAGAACAAACTAGCAATTAACTAGAAATGAAGTCAATAAATTAAAATGTTCTATTATGATAGTTTGAATTTCAGAGGCCATAAACTGTATGCATGCATGCATATGTATGTATGTATGTATTTCACACTTAATTTTCACTTCATAACTTATTTCATGCATTTTTTAAAATAAATCAGTTAAATCTAGTTAGAGGACTAGTTCACCATCCCTTAAAAGTGCTTGTAACAGTATCGATATTTTAGGATAGATCCACACATCCCTACTAATTTATTGAGCCACTCACAGTTTCAATGTACCTGCTGTGTGTGCAGAGGGGAAAATATATTAGGTCAGGAACTGAAAAAATAAATGCTGCATAAATTGTGTTAATTATTTTAATGCGTTAAACAGTCTATATTAAGTGAGGAGATGAGCACATCCCTAAATTAAATGTGTGTGTGTATGTCCCACGAAACACTCCTAACATTGCAATGATTAGCTTGTGGCTTTACAGTGACATATATAGTATATTTAGGCTTATATTGGTGAGGCAAGTCATTTTTCCCGAACTAAATATATATTTATATGAATATTTTTTTGTTTTAGTAGTGAGATCTGGCAACATTGTCTCAGAGAAGAGAGCAATCTCTGATGTGCATTTATATGCACCATTGACAACTAGTTCAATTATTGGTTTAACATTGACTACTAGTGTACAATATGAAATTGTTTGTGAATGCAACATTTTTAGGTTAGTTGGGGCAACGTTTGTAGGAATATTGTGTTTCAAAGTATTTGTGTGACTCGAAGCCCTGTATTCTAGATAAAATATATTTTTTACAGTCATACTTCAGTTTTTAGTTCTGTCTTTTGTGTTCTTTCTCCCTCTCTTTATCTTGCTTTATCTTTCACTATGCAAATATAAGTTATTTGCTCATTCAAAGGCTAACAAGGCCAATCAGATTTCTGAGGTGTCAGAAATGAAGTGGCTCATTCTCTCAGTGTGATGATCAAATCAACTTTGCATGATGTAATTGTCTTGTCATGGGCTTTGTATGATGACTGTGAAGCACAACATTTCTCTGTTCAGTGTGTTGCCATGGAGAAATAGGCCACAGCTCTGCATTTGCTGAGGCTTATTTGGAAATATTGATGATATTAAAATTGAAGCCACTTTAAATAAAAAGGCAAACAATCTCCCGAAGACTGAAGATGCCCTGAGCCTCATATATTTTCATTTCCTTAATATAATTTTCAGATTTGACAGACCGAGAAGATCTTGATTTGCCATCTCGCTAACAATATTTCATTTCAGCAACCATTGAGGAAACCACCAGGATGGCTGGTT
This sequence comes from Sinocyclocheilus grahami, assembly GCF_001515645.1. NCBI lineage: Eukaryota > Metazoa > Chordata > Actinopteri > Cypriniformes > Cyprinidae > Sinocyclocheilus > Sinocyclocheilus grahami. The sequence continues at coordinate 573,449 of NW_015505257.1, read as the reverse complement.
TTGGAAGTCAGCTTTCCCACCATGCTTCATAACTAGCATGACCAGCTAAACCAAGGGGTAGAGTATCACAAAATGAACATGAACATGAACCAACCTGGAGATTCATGTCAGTCCATGCCATATTTCAGAAAAAGTCCATGCAATTTCAGAAAAAAACACCTTGCTTGTGACTCTCTGAATCCTGAGTCGGTTTAGTGGACACTGCTCTCAGTCTCTTCTGTGGGTCAGTGGAAAAGTTTTAACTGAAGAGAGTGAAATAAGGACAAATACCTCTCAGACATCTCACCCCATTAAAGCGGTAGAGATCTGAACACAATCCATTAAGCTCCATTAGAGAGGTATACATTCACACACGCACTCACACCTTCACAGCCTTGCAGTGGTGTGTTGTTACACTTACAATCAAGTTTCATTATTCAGACACACCATTCATACATAATGCAAGATACATACTACCAAGAGAAAGCACGGTTTCATATTTGACCATGATATGTGACGCCGCAGAAAAGACGCCTGGGGGCAGACTTGGTAGAGCTTTGCTTTTATAAACCTACTGTTAATATCACTTACTGTGAGCATACCCTGTTCGCGATTACAATTTGCATTGGTAATCAAAAGGACATTCTTTGTTTTTGTACAGGAAAGGTGGCTGGAAATGAAGGAACAATCCTGCAGTCATGATGTTCTTGCACCAATTCTCTGGTTTTGAGCTGTCAGTGACTCAATCATGCATCACACCTTGGCACAAACAAACTAGAAGATACAACTAAATCAATTCTTCAAATCCAGTATTCATTGTCAGAGGCTTGTCAGTCAAGCCCCTCGACAGCCCCAAGACGGCCTCGCTCTTACTGAGATGTCAACGAGCAGGCTCAACTCCTGACCCCGTCAAAATACAAGTCCTTAGAAGATCTTCCACTCTTTATCTCCACCTCTAAAGATAATTGCTACATAGTGCAGTTTTGGAGAAACCAGAATACCAATTATGTTCAAATTGTTCAACCCACATCTTCAGGGGCAAGCGTGTTTAAGGCCTATTTTAATATCCGAGGCTTCAAAAGTATTTGTAGTCATGATGGAAAACATAAATTTTCTTGTGTCCTGGATTGGAGAATAATCCACTTACCGGGAAAAAAGTGAGAAACCACCAAAAAAAAAAAAAGTGCCAAAGAGATATGCTGTTGCATAATTCTCTTTCCTGCTTTTGCTGGCTGACATGAGCGGTGATCATTATTTCTCTCATTGTCTTCACCCCACTGGGAAGGTAGGATATTAGAATATTTCATGAATATTGAGCTCTCCCTGGCATTTTGGCAGTGGCAGAAATGCTGTTCTCCACTGTTTCATGTTGGCAAAAGGAACAAGGCTTAATTGTGTAAGTCTATAAAATGGGGTGAGAAAGAAGAGCTTCTGACAATGTAAATTGTTCGGATGAGCCTCCTTGTATTAGTCTCAAAAGCAACAGCGTCAACCAGAATGTAGTCAAGGATGACGGGGAAAAGAAAGAACCACTGAACACTTTTAGACAAAAGCCAGCTCTTCAAGTGTCCCACGGAATCAGTCTTCGGTTTAGCCGTCTGCGAGATAAACTTTTTGAACTCAGCGATGTGGTGTAACATGCTCAAATCCACCTGGGACTGAGGAATGGTACATTTGCTATTTTATATTGGTCTGTGTATGTGGTGTTGATTTCTATTTAAATGGATGATATTTCTTGCAACATTGATTCCGGAAGCTCCACCCCCCCCACCACCACAGAAATGGTCACTGGTATTGAATAACATGGCTACACTTGATCCAGATCCAATATTTTCCACCATGTTGGAATCCCTTGTCTGACTATTAACTATGCACTGGTGTGAAAGAGAGCAAGAGAGAAACGAGAGAAGAGACATGCAGGGAGAGCGTCCACTGCAGTCTAATCCTTTATTTCCTGTGGTAAGAGATTCTTCGGGTGAGTGCTCTAAAGCACATTCAGAGATGATTATTTGCATGGCAGTCTCATGCTCTTATCTGGATAGAAGGCATGTTTAAACACAAAGGCCACTGAGAAGAGAGGCAGAGATAGCACTGGACAATGCACCAGTGATAATTATCTGTCCAAAAGCACTTGTCAGGATGATGAAATCCAATTAAAGTGCTTTAAAAAAAAAGCCAGAAAATAGGATAAAACCACAGAGTCGATGCATGGATGGTGGTTGAGTTCATTAGCTCTATCATCTCAGATCCTGACATGCTTTGCATGAGTTTTGCTTGCCCTCGCTTTCTCAAGCCACAAACCTTGACAATACAACACAGACACACAACAATTGCTGCACTGTCAGTACAGATTAGACAAACATCCAGTCTCTTTAACTCATGTTTTTCTGTTTCCATAATATGAGAAGATAATTGATGGTAATAACATCATTATCAGTGTTATTTCTATGACTGTAATCAGAATGCAGAGCAGATGCCTTTATCTGCAGTCGCTGACATGGCTCTCAGTTGTCCATTATGCGCTTGGATACACAGAAGAATTCAGGTTAATTGTCTAGCTGCTGGAAAACACTCTATTCGTTCCCAGTTGGGGTTCGAACCGGCAGCAAGCAGGTCACCTGCTTGACAGTGTACCATGAAAAAGAGGAAGAAAGGATGGTGTTATATTCATAAATTGCTCTACATTGCATTGGCAATATTATAGTTTGGACAGTGACATCATTAAATCTCCATTGGATGTGAATTTTGAAAGACAGAGAGAGAGAGAGATTTTACTGCAGTAGCTGTGCTCTGCCATTCATTACACACTGATGCCCTCTGAGTGGACACACAATACCAATAAACGAGTTTATCCAATTCTGCCGGCAGTGCATTCTGGACTGCTACCTCAGCTGCAGCCTTCTTCACATCCTACAGTCATATCAGTCCCAGCGGGGTAGAGAAAGATAGTGAGAAAACATAAGAGGGAGGTAGGGAAAGAGAGAAAATATATATTTTTATAGTTGTTATGACCCCTGCTTCATATACAGTGGGGAAAAAAAGTATTTAGTCAGCCACCAATTGTGCAAGTTCTCCCACTTAAAAAGATGAGAGAGGCCTGTAATTTTCATCATAGGTATACCTCAACTATGAGAGACAAAATGAGAAAAAAAAATCCAGAAAATCACATTGTAGGATTTTTAAAGAATTTATTTGCAAATTATGGTGGAAAATAAGTATTTGGTCAATAACAAAATTTCATCTCAATACTTTGTTATATACCCTTTGTTGGCAATGACAGAGGTCAAACGTTTTCTGTAAGTCTTCACAAGGTTTTCACACACTGTTGCTGGTATTTTGGCCCATTCCTCCATGCAGATCTCCTCTAGAGCAGTAATGTTTTGGGGCTGTCGCTGGGCAACAACACACACATAGTGCTTAACAAATATATTACACCACCACCCAACATAAGGTTTGTGCCACAGCTGCCATAAACTAGCAGTATCGGTGATTACCAAAATAATTTTTTTATGTTTCTGTAATGGTTAATCCACACCCGTATGTGTAAGCTCTTTAGTCACAGTAGTGTGTAATGTTTATAATGCTAAGACATAATTATTGTTGGCTTTTATTGGATTAAAAAAATAAATCACACAAGAATTTCCTCAAAAGAAAGTCTTTGGAAACAACTAGAAACTATTTGGAAGTCAAAAACAACAGAGACTGTGGAAAAGTACATAAAAACAATGCCAGCAAGAATGCAAGTTATCATGCAAGTTATCAAGGCTAAAGGTGGGCATACTAAATAAAATCCCATACATTTTTTGGTTATTATGTGTGAATAAAGACTATTTAGTCTTAACTTAAGTTTGTTATTTGCCTAATAAATTACAATACAATTTTTTTTTAAACAAGTTTTTGATTGACAGATTCGTAAAATATTTGTTTTCTCGCTTATGACAGGTGGTCTAATAATTTTGTTAAGCACTATATATATATATATATTATATATTATATATATTACTCGGGGAAGAGACACACACGGGCATTCGCACACTGACCCTACAGATGCGTAAAACCAGAGGTCAGGACAAGAACGTCTGCTGTGCTGTCATATTCTTTCTGGAGAAACAGGGAGGAACTCAGCAGTAATATGTTACGAAGGCATGTTCTTAAATAATGTTTTTTCCTCACAAATACTCCAGATCGAACTCTCGTTATCTTCACAGGATGATAATTAGCACCCCTCATGATGCAAAGAAAGTTACTCAAGCTTATAATTTCAGCTCCACTATTGACATTATAGATTTCCCGCAGAGAACTTAAACATTATATTTGTAATTGATTTCGTAACATTATTCTTTCTGAATTGTATATACACTACCGATAAAAAGTATGGGGTCAGTAAGATTTCTTCTTATGCTCTTTTTTTTGGTCAAGATTTTTTGATGATTGGAAATCATTTATGAGATCAAACACATCTTTACTGAATAAACATTGATTTCTTAAATAAATAAATACAATCTTACCGACCAAACTTTTTGTACAGTAGTGTTTGTTCACAGTATAATGCAAATAAATCAGCAAAATTATTGTAGAAAAAGAAATGTTGCAAGCCAGACTTAAAGTTGTGCTGCCCGCATTAGCACCAAGGCTCAACATTTTACACACCTGTAGTATCAACTAGACCAAATACAGGCTTCAGTTTTATATCCTGTGAATCCTGTTCGTTCTTTTGTTTGTTTCAATTTTTTTTTCTCAAACATAACCAATCCCCAACATATGAGGTAACAGAAATCAGCTTGTTAAAAATTCCTTCCGGGCACCATCATGCCATCTTGCGCGATTAAACATTCAGAAATCTCAGCAGAGCTTCCAAGGAGGCTCGTGTGGCAGTTCTCCAACTTTTAAAACAATGCATCTGGTAATAAGCTCTGAACTGAGACTGTCCTGAGTGTGTCTGGCCTGCTTTAATCCACTTAGTAACTTCCCACTCTGTCTGATGTGCATTGGGGTGTTAGAGTTCACCTGTGACCCCCAGCTACTCACCTTTATGTTATCAGCTTTAAGACGCCTCTTGTAGTGCATTGGAGGGCTGCTCTGTGCTGCTTGAGTCTCGAGACTAATCAGCTGATTGTATTGTGCTGGAGGTGGAGTGTTGCCTCTGTGCTGACAAGCTGTTAGGGCTGAGAGCTCTGCACCTAATGGACAGCTAATATCATGAGTGAATGGTAAAAGTGGAGACTGATCCTACGGCAGATGGAAAATCAATAGTCTATTATAGTCGACAGGGCAGGACGGGGGGAGGAAGGGGAAGGGATGAGGAAGACTGCTACTCGGGCCAAGTCTTCTATACCTGTCTCTTTCTCTACCTCATTTTGCATTTCTCTCCCCTGACCAGTACCGCTCTACAAAAACAGTGACCAACACGTCTGTCAGAGCTCTCTGAACGAGTGTTAAACTGTGAATGTTCTTCATCAAAGAAACCGGTTGCTGCTCAGCCTGCATGATGCAGTGGATGAAACTTTGCTGGAGATCCTCCATGTGAACACGGATTGAGACAAGTTGAACTGTGTTGGGTTCTCAAACTGTGTTTGTGTCATCAGGTGAACCTGCCTAAACTCTAGTAAACCTTTATACAAAAGTTTCAACTCAGAAATGACTGAAAATGTTGTGCGGTATAATTACTATTAAGTATAAAATATTTTCCTTGCACCTTGAATGCATACAGTCATTCGTAATCATTATTTTCATAGATGTTTTTAAGTATATTATAAGGTAAAAGTCTTTTTTAATAAATATTAGATCTATTGATACATAAATATTGTGTCATAATAAATTTAATAATAAATATAAAATATAATGTACTGCCTATTTCTGCACATTGATTGCACTGCTTGATTTTGATTTGTCAAGGTTTTCAGATTTTTATAAATTTCTATATATTTTTAATATTTTCAAAATAATAGTTAGTTTTTTATTATAAATAATAAAATCTTCTGAGTTTGTAGTCAATTATTTTTTAGTAAGAAATAAGTAATACATAATACGTTATTCAGCAAGGATGCATTAAATTGGTCACAGTAAAGACATTTGCATTGCTATAAACGATTTATATTTCAAATAAATGCTGTTCTTTTGAACTTTCTATTCATCAAAGAATCCTGGCAAAAAAGTATCAAGGTTTCTACAAAAATATTAAGCTGTACAACAGATTTTAACATTAATGTTAAGAAGAAATGTTTCCTGAGAACCAAATCAGCATATTATGATGATTTCTGAAGGATCATGTGACACTGAAGACTGGAGTAATGATGCTGAAAATTCAGCTTTGACAACACAGGAATAAATTACATTTTTAAAATATATTAAAATAGAAAACAGTTACTTTATACAATAATAATAATAATATTTCACTGTTACTGTTTTTACTGTCTTTTTGCAGCCTTAGACAGCATAGGAGACGTCTTTCAAAAACGTTAAAATATCTTATCCAAACTTTTAAATGGTGGTATATTTTTTAATAAATTTTAGACCGGAAAAAAGAGCATCATGTCACTGACTCATTGTCAGGTTCTATGTAATAGAAGTTTGTACAAAACTTTAATTGTAACCTTAAAATCATATGGTTAGGCATAGTGATAAGTCTTGTACTATGTTTGTTCTTGCTAAATGTTGTTCCAGAACCAACAAAGTTGATTTGATCCAGGAAAGTGTCCTACAAGGCTAAATAATGTTCTGTTCAGAAGCACTGACGAGATGTTCCCAGGCTTTAAGGTTATAATTCTTGTTCATCTGCCAAGTTGTTCTCAGACTTTTGTTGCATGGAGGTTGAGATGAGGACAGCGCAGGAAGAATGCTCTGAATGCGACACCATCTGGCTCGCATAAAGAAACCTCTGAGGTTCTTAGTCCTCGTGGAATACAGAAAGAGCACTCAGGCTCGAGAAGAAACACCTCACTCGCTGACAGATGCCTGCACCTTCTTACCTTTTTCATGCGGAGATGAAAAATATTTGACGCATTCCCTGGTTGGAGGTCCTCACTCGCGTGCACTAATGTCCTTCCGTAATCAGCATACAAAAGTTTTGACTTCTGCCAAACGTTGTAGAACCTCCTCAAGCAGGGTGATCCTTCACCTTTGTGACTCAATGTAGTAAAGTAAAGGTGGAGGGAACCGGCCCGTGTCACGCACGCCGACAAGTTCCATGTGCTAAACTCTGGAAATCAAAATGTTACGGGGGTCTGGGTGCATCTGTGACAAGCGGCCGCTGGTGTTATGTAACCACACTCTCTGTATCTCAGAATTTAATCACTTACCTCGGTTTCACCTCAGTTACGTGAGCAAATTACAAACTTCCCATATGCATTTATCGCCTAATCTCTGCCTTCTTTCCCTGTTGAGATACGATTTACTCTCAGCTGCTGAGCATTTGCATATGCATATATAAAATGGCATGCTTTCTTAAATTCATGGAATTCAGTCCAGTTGGATGCTGCAGAACACTGTAAAAAATAATAAATTTTTCAGTCATAAAAATATACTATAGACAATCAGTCATTTTTTATAGTTAAAAAGTCATTTAAATTCATTCATTCAAATATAGAAGTAGAATTTTTTTTTATAATTAAGAATAAATTAATATTTCACAGTAACCTCACAATAATTTACTTATTTCCTGTAATTTCTTGTTTTAGATAGATTTTTTTTATCAGTAATTAAAATCAAGTGATTAAAATGGTGCAATGCACTTATTAATCTATCTATTTCTTTATTCATAAAGGTTTAAAATATTGAATTTAATATAATTAAATTTCTAATTAAAATATATAAATATTATATATATATATATATATATATATATATATACACCAAGGCTTGTATATTGCAAAAGTTTTACAATCCACTAGTTGGTGGGTTGACCGAAAAGGGCTATAACACCTGGTGAGAGCTATCCAATAGCATTCCTATTTATCTTAGTGGCACCTGGCACAGGACCCCCTGGAAAGACACAGTTTGAAATCTGCCATCTTTGCTTGTGGGCTCAGTCCCAAACCCTTCACTAGTGACTATCTTAAGCTGTGACATAAAAGGCAGCAAACACTGGAGGAAAAAAAAAAGTCACAATTTCAAAAGCCCAGAAAAAATAAGTCTCTACAATAATAAAATGAAATGTGCAGATGTTTGTTTTGTTTTTGTTTTTGTTTTTTTGCTACTGGTCTAGTTAAGGCATCTACCAACAAAGGGCTATCAGGGTCACGGTATCCAGCCAAATATTAACTTATTAATCTGGATGGATAGATCACAAAATCAATCTTTCGGAAGCCCTGTAATAATAAGCTGATCAGATACATTTCTTAGGGGCATTTACACCACTGTTTAAAAGTTGGGCTAGTAGCATTTATTTATTTATTTGTATTTTTAAATTTATTTTATTTTATTTTGAAAGAAATTAATACTTTTTTTCAGCAAGGACACATTAAATCAATTCAAATTGATAGAAAATATATTTACAATGTCACAAAAGATTTTTTTCATTTTGTTTCTATTCATCGAATAATCTAGAAAAAATCTAGATGACCTAGTCAACCTCACTGTCATCATGGCCTATCCCTAGTCTCGTACTTTGGCTATAGCACAACAGGGTCAACTGTCCAGCTCAGTATGTGTGAGAACGTTCAATAGATTTGTCCCTCATCTAGATTTTTTTTTCTGTTTTTTTAGTATAAATAAAGTATTCAGCCCGGATAAAGACAATCAAAAGGATCCTTGAGAAGCTCTTTAGAACAGGATTGAGGATATCCTGTAAAGCTCCCCCTCAGGCTAAGAGAGTGTAAGTATATTTGTGTGTGTGTGTGTGTGTGTGTGCGTGCCAGTGAGGGAACTTTGAAAGGGGTTTTAGGGGAAGGATTCATGCTTGCTGTTATGAGGAAGAAGCGAACCAATCGGACAGTGATAAATTAACCATAACTTTTTCTCTTCCAGTTGCCACCCCCCTTCCCTCTTCTCCCTTTATCCCTCTTTTCCCTCTGTTTCCTGCTGATATTGTCTTTGTCTGCTTTTTTTAAATGTCTTTGTGTTCAGTGTGTCTCTGAAGAAATGGCCTAAGGCAAGGTCTCAATGTGTGGCATGAGCAGCACCAGACGCTTAATTCAGAAATTGGTCTGAATTAGGGTGTTGCACTATTCCGTGTTGAATTGAGATAGTAATAGCGCATACTTCAAATGCCACCTACAGAAATGTGTATGTATAATATAGTAATATTATAAAACATGTACAAACATATTTGTATGTGTTTATTTATTTTGCATGTATTTACTGTTTCTGAGAGGTATTATGGTATTATGATCAATAATAATAATAATAATAATAATGTCCTTCATGCTCAAATACCGTAAACATGGAGCCAGTGTACAGGAAACCGTCAGTTCAGCTCAGCTTCCTACTCGTAAGTGAAAAGAGAGCCATATTGTGTTACATATTATATTACCAGCAGTGACTTAATGTGGATTTAAAATAATATAGTCCAGTCCATATGGGATTTTAGGTTCAGGCTAATACGGTGGGTGAGGAAGCTCTTTTCTATCTATAATTACCATCCTTATAATAGACATTTTTGCTTGAGTTTTAAATTGAAATGCCAGGCAAGGCGACTATTAATTGCTTGGATACATCTGCACTTGTTTTTTCTTTCTCTTGCAATTTCTGTTTTCTCCTCCCTACTTTGCCTTTTTTGGGGGGATGCCAAGCACTGTTGGCTGATAAGAAGAGAAGAGCAGGGCCACCCTGATGCTCACTGAGCTTGTCTATCTCCCCCTCTCCATGCTCACTGTGATAATGCTTATACGATGGGCCAGTCCGCTAAAGCCTCTACACTTCATAACCAGGAACACACGACACTGCGTCACACAGCTCAGCCACTTTGCTTAGCAGCTCACCAGTATCTATCTGCTCCAAATAGCATAGGCTACTACAACAAAACTTCCACACCAAGAGAGTTATAGCTAAAGATAGCCTCTGGTATCGACAAGATTGCAAACAAATATTGGCTGTTTTCAACAGGATGATCGAAGATAATTAACAATACCATAATGCAGTATTGCATGAAATGAGAGAGTTTTGGAGATTGGATTCGGGTCCCTTAGAGAGGGGATTCAGCGAGCTTTTAAAATTATCTAGTGTTCACTGTGGCGTGCAATTATGTGTTAGATTGTTTGTAAGAATATCATGGTTCTTCAGCATTTATTACAGCATTTAAAGACCTTGGAGAGGCAGATGTTTTCATTACTTTGCTAATACATGAACACTTTGAACAAAATTAGTCTGAATTGCTATACTTATGTAATCACGTTCTAAAAGCAGATGATCTCTTTTGGTTGCTTGCGATGCCAATCACAAGAGAAAAGCACAAGTCTATAATCAAACTCTTACCCTTACCTTATTCTTCAGCTGCTACCCCAATCATATTTATAAAACATCACTGTGCATCACAAACTCTACAATTTTGTAGACCAACGGCAAACAAAACATTTATGTCAAGTGGAGTCTTGCTCCTGTTACTGTGCAGTGCATGTTTATTTTTTTCCCCCAAGTCTGCCTTTTTAAAGGCTTACCAGGAGATGAGGAACTACTCACACCTTAACAGGGTGGCAAACTTCCCAAGGCGTAATTGTTAGGAATGGGAAACGATGTCAGACTCACACTCCAATTTCCATCTAAAAATACCAGACTAGAGAAAGCGGCGTGGAGGCACGAGTCTCCAGAGCACCGATCCTGAAAATAGACAGTCTATTTCCATTTGTTTTATTTATTAGTTTTTCATACTTTTGTTATCCTTGTTTGCAATCGCTGAGTCTTTCAGCAGTCATTTAGCTTTCTTCACACTGAATACCTGTTTAGAAATTCATATTTTTCCCCCTCGTTTCCCTTTTAGATTAATATCAGAGTAAACAAAAGACCAGAAATGTGAAGTCCGAGCAGCAGCTCTGTGGGTTTTTGTGCTCACAACAAAAAGATTTGCGGAAACTGCAGGGTCTTGCCCAGGGATGGATTGTCTCTGATTAGCTATCCATATGAAGTGTCAACCGGGATTTGACAAGTATTATATGAAGCAGGCAATCCCTGCTGGAGATTTCTCCTCAGCTGAAACATATTGTCTGCTATTGTTCACCAAAGAGAGAGACGTGCCCTCTTGGACGACCCATGTCATTGTGTGATAAAGCTAATTATTAGCTTCAACTCGTGTTGGCCATGTTTTCTAAAAACATGTCTGTGCCAGTTGTTGTGGCTTGTGGGAAGAGAAAAAAAAAGTAGCATATCAGTGATATATTGACAGAACACTGCTCTGCCCCACTTTTCTGTGTTTAAGCTTTGTTGCTCAAGATGGCATCATTATGGATGCACGGATCAGCCCCAATTTAAGGGAATCCTGTGCCCTTCAATTCAGTTTGCCATACAAGGCTCTAGGGGGAAACATCTGTATTACCCCTTGGCTTTATTTCTCCATCACAATCACAGCACAGCTGGGGTTCCACAAGGGTGTATTGGGCCGTCCTGTTTTCCGGCATCGCCCTGGCTACCCAGCTGGGGTCCAAATGAAGTATGAACCACTGTCCTGCATCCAGTTGTTGCCGTTGCAGCACAGCTGGGATTCAAACCAGCCTGCCCTGGCTGTGTTCTACATTCCCCATCTCCATGGAAGCTCAGCTGGGGAGGGTTTCATCCCCCTATACCACCTCTGCCAGAGCATCACAGCTTGAGCGTCCACAAGTCTTAGGGCAATCCGCCTGAATTGACTGTGACTGAGAACCTCAAACACAGCATATGAAATGAGCTTCCCTTCTTAATCTTTAAAACGCTTCTTGTGAAGCAAAAATCTTTATTTGCAACTGTTAATTTTCTTACCGTCACTGAAATACTTTTTCACAGTGATACTGGTATGTTTTGATACTCACAGGCAAGGTTGGAATTAGGACTGGGTAGTGCAGACTGTCATAATACAATGCACATTGCAATAAGTATGTTGCAATGCAATATACTGCAATGCATCACAATATTATAATTGAACTGCTGTTGAAATCAGTTTCAATCTTTCTCATGCCAGCTTATTTGGACAACCTGCTTCTTCAATATTTAGCTGTAAGTTGGGGGAAAATCCCTCCTTAAAAACTAAATGTGCATTTACTTTTAAATTGTAACATACTTAGACATAAATGTAGCATGTGCAATATCATGATGCACCAGCCAATGTGGTTTTAAAGTAAATTGATAGAAACATTTGCAAATTTAGTCATTAAGAGTTGCACAAAATTAAGAGTTATTCTAAGAGGACATCTTTGCAGTTGAATATATATAAGAAAAGGTTTCATGCTGTGATTTTTTAATTTATTTATTTTCTGACCTTCAGCCACCATTTGTTCTCCGACCCCTGTAAGAAATTGCTAGACTAACCAACTCTCCTTAGCACGCCGAATTCGATCTCCCAATACAGTTTCAGTGGATGGTTAGTTGATGAACCCACAAATATTCAGTAATGGACTGTGTGTCTATGAAGATCATGTCACAGTCTGTGTTTCTGAATTATCTATTGATTTGAAATGTTTTAATTTCGTTTCTGTTTTCTCAAAGAAAAAACATTAAATCTTGGACCTCTAATTTGATGTATTCACAAACATAAACCGATACATTTGGTAAAATCATAACATTGCTTTTAAAAACTATTGTGTTTTTAATAATGACTCAAAGTGTTTTAAAGTTCATCCTGAATTTTATAACAACTCCAGCAGTTTTCTGAGTTCTGTAATTATGAGTTTATGTTTTATTTTCAAACAGTTCTTTTAGTTCCTTTGATTTTTTTAAAAGTATTCCTCAGCACAGTGATTTAGATTAAAGGTGGCTTCTTGTTGATAGAGCAAATATATTTAATCAAATACTTAGACATAAATGTAGCATGTGCAATATCATGATGCACCAGCCAATGTGGTTTTAAAGTAAATTGATAGAAACATTTGCAAATTTAGTCATTAAGAGTTGCACAAAATTAAGAGTTATTCTAAGAGGACATCTTTGCAGTTGAATATATATAAGAAAAGGTTTCATGCTGTGATTTTTTAATTTATTTATTTTCTGACCTTCAGCCACCATTTGTTCTCCGACCCCTGTAAGAAATTGCTAGACTAACCAACTCTCCTTAGCACGCCGAATTCGATCTCCCAATACAGTTTCAGTGGATGGTTAGTTGATGAACCCACAAATATTCAGTAATGGACTGTGTGTCTATGAAGATCATGTCACAGTCTGTGTTTCTGAATTATCTATTGATTTGAAATGTTTTAATTTCGTTTCTGTTTTCTCAAAGAAAAAAAATTAAATCTTGGACCTCTAATTTGATGTATTCACAAACATAAACCGATACATTTGGTAAAATCATAACATTGCTTTTAAAAACTATTGTGTTTTTAATAATGACTCAAAGTGTTTTAAAGTTCATCCTGAATTTTATAACAACTCCAGCAGTTTTCTGAGTTCTGTAATTATGAGTTTCTGTTTTATTTTCAAACAGTTCTTTTAGTTCCTTTGATTTTTTTAAAAGTATTCCTCAGCACAGTGATTTAGATTAAAGGTGGCTTCTTGTTGATAGAGCAAATATATTTAATCAAAGTTCTGATTTGGAAGTGATTTAGATCTAATTTTATATGGCCTGTGTTATCTGTGTATTTACATGCTGTGTGATGAAGTCTGTCTGAATTTAATATAATTCAATGTGAACACTTTGTGCATTTATCAAATAGGGCAGTATGCACTTACAAGCACTGCTGCAGGCTTATTTGGTTGCAGGCAGGCAGGCTATCCCTTGCCCCCCCTGCTGCCCGTGGTCACTGACTCAGAAACAATTACTTATGGGGAACTTTGATGATTTGAAAGTAATTCAGTTTATTCTCCTTTTTCCAATTGGTAATAATGCCTGCCTCACAGTCGAGCTTAAAATGCATTCAAGAAAAGTGGAGAAATTTCTAAGAATGCTACAGTACAATAATGGTTTAAAAACTATGTAAATCAAACTGACCTTATTTATTTTCTTAACACATGTTGCTGTGTGACTCATCAAGTCATGCTATTCCTCTATTTACTTTCATGAATTTGCCTGCCCATTCAGCCCTGCCAGATAATGGTAAACAAGCTTGGCTTGCTGTTCGTGAAGGAGGCTCGAACCTGAGGCTTGGCTCGGCTCGAGCTCTGAGTAAGAACCTCCCCTTATGATGGTACAGTGTGGAGGAAAAATAGAAGGAATTAGAGGAGGAAAAGGGGAGGTGGAGGGATTGACTGCTGCCTATATACGGTCGTAGCAATGATTGACATGACTGGATGATTAGGCTCCTCCCGAACCTGCGTTGGGAACTTTAAAGGGGGTCATATGATGCTTAAATTTTTCCTTTCTCTTTGGAGTGTTACAAGCTCTTGGTGCATAAAGAAGATCTGTAAAGTTGCAAAGATTAAAGTCTCAATCTTTGCAATAAAGATATTTAGTATAAAGATATTCTTTATAAAAGTTAAGAGTCAACCACCTAAATCGGCTAGTTCTAACACGCCCCCACATGTCTACGTCACGATGTGGGAAGATTTGCATAATGCCGCCCAAATGTTCATGCAAAGAAAGAAGGCATAACTTTTATTATGCCGCTGTAGTATTGTTGTTGCCGCCGCCGCCATGTCGTGAAGGCACTGTGTGTTTCATTGTAAAAGCGAGATTACTTTGTTTGGCCTTCCAAAAGAGGACGATATCCGCTTTGTCATGCCTGGAGCTGATCCGTGCTGGTCGCTGAGGAAATACATCAACTTTACGCTGTGGATCGCCGGATCAGCTTTCACCGTGGACGAAGCGGAGTCCAGCCCGGGGTCACCACGTGTGCTTGCCGCAAGCCCGCCCGCCGCCGCTCACTCAAGCCTGCCTCCGCTCACTCTAGGCCGCGGGCCGCTGCTCACTCTAGGCCTCCGGCCTCTGTTCACTCTAGCCCTCCGGCCGTTCCTCATTCTAGCCCTCCGATCGTTCCTCACTCTAGCCCCCGGCCTCTGCTCACTCTAGGCCGCCACCGCTCACTCTAGCCCGCCGTGTGTGACGTTGTGAAAGCAAAACTTCTTTGTTTGGCCTTCCAAAAGAGGACACGACTAAAAATCAGTGGTTAAGTTGTATTTACAACACTGTTCCAGAGCAGTTCAACCCGAAATATTCCGATGTGTCCAGTGCATTTTATGGAGGACTGTTTCCTGATAGAGTCGAGTAGACTACAATGCCGGCTGTTCTGACTCACAGACTGTAAGTACGTTTTTATATATTTAAAGAATTTGCCACTGACGATTCAAACGCAAGTTTTGAGCAGTGTAGAGTAGCGTTTGTAGTTTGTAATTTCTCCGATCACAAATGCAGACATGGTTTTATGTTTACGCGGCACGATGCAATGCAACGCATAAAAAGACAGTATAAGTCATTATAATCCGTAATTATATCCCCACTGGATGCAACAAAAATATATGTGGAAAATAATGTGTTTTTTTAACCTTAAACTGCATAAACACATTTCATTACACCAAATAATGTTCTTTTTAGCAGCATCATACGACCCCTTTAATTCATAAAAATTTAACTGTTTTTCTGCTCATGTAGCTATGGCTGGGCAGGTAGGAAAAATTGCATGAACCAATAATATCATTGTCTTGGGATCCCAGTACAATTAAAATCCTGATGGATTAAAACAAATTCTGCCCTGCATTATTTCCTTTTTTATCGTTCTTGTCAGGGTTGGGGATGAAGGATGGAGCGAGGACTCAATATTGCAGGACATAAGGGCTTTATTAATAAAATAAAATAAAACAAAAACTACACCGTGGGGGAAAAACAGGCTGGCAAGGCAGGATCTTGGCAAGACACATCCAGGGAGATAGGGTGACGAACTGACCCCGGGACTGCAAACACAAGGAGAATAAATGGAGAGCAAATGAGAATGGTAACGAGGGAACACATGTGGGACAAATTAACCAATAATCAGGTAACAAGATGGGAGGGGTCAAGACAATTGACATGAGCACATGGCACACCGAAATCAAAGACAAAAGCCATGTGCTCATGTCAATTGACAAGACAAAACACGAACACGTAGCCAATGAGAAAACTCACAAGCCGCATGTTCACACAAGACAAGATAGCACGCAGCCAGCGAAAAACCAAGCTGCGTGCTACACAGCACAGGACAAAACATGACATGAAAGCACGCAGCCGAAAGCACGAGCTGCGTGCAACAACACAAGACAACAAGAAAAGCACACATGGACAGAAGAGCACACGGCCGAGTGAACTCGAGACCGCACGCTCCCACAACCAGACAGAACATGGAGCGCGAGTGTCCGGACCCCAAAACGAAACCGAAACTCAAGACCTGAGTGCCGGGATCCGAACACCACGCTCCAACATGAAACACTACACGCAGACGAGCGCGCACGGCTCGAGCACTCTCGCATGCTCACATGAAAACAATGACATGACGGGAGTGTCAGGGCTCTGTCACTAAACCATGAATTACACTAGACCGAAGTGACAGAACCCTGACACTAGCCCCCCTCAAAAGGGACGCCAAAAGGGTTGAGCCAGGGAGGCTCAGGCAGCCCAGGAATCTCGGGGAGCCAGGACGGGACCGGAGGAACAGACCAGGGAGGCTCCAGCTTAACCAGGACCCCAGTAGGCCACCAGGGCGGAGCCGGAGAGACGGACCAAGGAGGCTCCGGCTTAACAGGAACCCCAGTAGGCCCCCAGGGTGGAGCCGGAGGGACGGACCAGGGAGTCAGTAGGCTAGGGAGCCCGGGCGGAGCCTGCAGGGCAAGGAGCTTGGGCGGAGCCGCCAGGGCAAGGAGCTTGGGCGGCGCCGGCAGGGCAAGGAGCTTGGGAGGGTCTGGGACGGCCTCCAGGCCATGTGGGATGGAGGAAGCCCTTTTCCTCCTCCTCCATTTCCGAGAGTGGGGCACTGCAACTTCGTTGGCCACCTCTGGGGGCGCAGCAGCCTCTTCGGCCACCACTGCGGGCATTCCAACCTCACCAGGCACCGCTGGGGGCACTGCAGCCTCATCGGCCACCACCGGGGGTGCTGCAGCTTCGTCAGCCACCTTTGGGGGCGCTGCGGCCTCCTAGGGTTCTGTTACTAGACCGAAGTAACAGAACCCTGACAGTTCTTCACTCAGAAATATGTCACATTATGAGTGGTAAATGTGGTGCAAATGCCATTTTCATGTGTTTAAAGTCAACAAAACTTGTGTTTAAAGTCAACAAAACAAAATCTTATTTACTTTCTTAATTAACATTTCTGATTACAGCCATGGCCAAAAGTTTTGGCAGTGACATACATTTTGTGTTTTGCAAAGTTTGCTGCTTCAGTATTTGTAGATTATTTTTCCACATGTTTCTATGGTATACTGAAAAACAATGATAAGCATATCATAAGTTTTAAAGGCTTTTATCGGCAAAAAAATACTGAATCAATATTTACAGTGTTGACCCTTGTTCTTCATAACCTCTACAATTCGTTCTGGCATGCTGGATATTAGCTTCTGGGCCAAATCCTGACAGATGACTCCGAACAATCGATTTTCCAGATGTCCCAAACAGTCAGAAGGGAGTTTCATCAGAGAAAATAACTTTGCACCAGTCTTCTGCTGTCTTATCCTTGTACTTCCTGCAGAATTTCAGTCTGTCCTTGATGTTTTTCTTGGAGAGAAATGGCTTCTTTTCTGCCCTTCTTGACACCAGGCCGTTGTCCAAAAGTCTTTGCCTCACTGTGCGTGCAGATGCTCTCACACCAATCTGCTGCCATTCCTGAGCAAGCTCTGCACTGGTGGTGACATAATTCCGTAGCTGACTCCTCAGGAGGAGATGGTCTTGGCGCTTGCTGGACACTCTGGGACGTCCTGAAGACTTCTTCACTGCAGTCGAACCTCTCTCCTTGAAGTTCTTGATGATATGGATGAGTAAATGGTTCTTTCAGATGCAATATTCTTTGTAGCAATTTCCTTGCATGTGAGGCCATTTTGATGCAAAGCGATAATGGCTGCACGTGTTTCTTTGGAGGTAACCATTTTTTGGGCCAATTAAGCTTTTATCAGTTATTTAAAATGCATCTAATCACTCTACACAATGATCTAGAAACAATGTGAATGAACACCACAACAGCTTAAGCAGCAAACTTTGCAAAACACTTTATTTATGTCACTGCCAATACTTTTGGCCATGACTGTATATTTCATCGCTATTGTTCCAAATGAAGAAAAAAAAAAGAAAATAAATTAAGTTCCTTCATCAGGCTCTAAAACGGCTTCATTTTTCAACCCTGTGGGCTACTGGATAGTTTTAAGTAAAAGCTACAGTAAGTAGTGATTTAAATATTGTTTTACCAAATGTGCGTTCAGATCTGGCGCCATTGTGGTATGTAATGCCCATTTTTCATAATCCTATCAAATAAAGTCCTTCCCTACTTTATTTCCTTTTAAAAATGAAGGTTCTTAATTGGTATCTATGGTGAACCTTTAACATCCATGGAAACTTTCCATTGCAGAAAAGGTTCTATGGAATCATTGTGAAAACACCCTTTTGGAACCTTTGTTTCTAAGAGTGTATTTTACTCAAAAATGCTACTCTACAGAAGTTAAATGCACCTTGAATGCCATTGTATGTTGTCTTTTAAAGGAATAATGGGGTCCGGATACATGTGGTGGTTTCAGAGATCAGATTTTAACTATAGGGTGCCTTAGAAGGAGTAATAGATGGAGATGAAATGAGACAGTCTAAGAAAGAAACAAGCAAACTAAAAAGAGAGGTTAGAGTAGCCTTAGATTGAGATCGTACAGAGAGAGTACTCATGCAAGAGATGGGTTCACATCCCAAATGCAGAATGGGGGTCAACTAGCAGAGGGGATGGAGGGTAGAATAAAGGGGGATAAGTCATGCCGAGTGAAGATACGAGGGAGCCTCATGGGCCGGAGACAGCCGAGGTTGCTAGGAGACTGTGGGATGAGAAGAGATGTGCCGAGCGCATACAGAGAGATAGTGTGCCAGTTTGAAGACGGCAAGCTTTGTGCCAGTGATTTCAGAAAGCTGCTGTTGTGAAGGCATCAGACCAAATGAGCACAAGATACACCAAAGCGAGATACTAAACCGGGATCTATCGGCACACCAGCGAGCACGGGCATCTGGATAAACCTTCCTTCCGACTGCAGGCGCGCTGGTCTCAACACAGCACGGTGTCAAAAGGGGAAAATCATTACACGCAGCAGCCCAGCCCTCTGTATGCATAATTTAGATGGAAGATGTATCAGTAATTGGCAGGGTTTAAACATCGTGAGCTGAGGTAATTGAACAGTCTCCCTACTAATGGAAGCATGTCAGACATGAGCTTCCACCCAGTCGACAGTGAGTGACAGGCACGCTGCAGAGCCAAGAGAGAGAAGGAGAGAGGGATACAGACTTGGAGGAAGGAAGTGAGTCAGAGAGATTGAAAGACAAGTCACTTTTCTCTTTGAGAGGATGTTGAGAGGATGATGAGGGAAGAGAGAGTTTTTTGGCTAACTCGCAGCCACATGGCAGCCCCGGATAGATTCTGCCTCCTTAACGTAAGCTTTGGTCTGGGTTGTCATTTTGCTAAGCAGGCAGAAGGAGAAATAAGAAAAACCTTAGAGTCCCTTCGGCCTCCCCGGAGGCACCCACGTTGGAAACCAACCCATTTACCGTATGACAAAGAAGTCCATCTGTGTAGTAAGCACCAGAGACACTTGGATTATGCAAGAAATGGATCCAAAACGGCTGTCACTAGTAGGAATTGTCAGTGACAAAGAGAGGGGTGAGCAATTTAAAACTACTGTTATACTGCAAAACACTCCGAAGCATACTACTGTATCTGCTCATTTAAAATAACTGTTTCTTTTATAATATATTTTAGATATATTAAAATGTAATTTATTCCTGTGATGGAATGGAAAAGCTAAATGTTCAGCGGCCATTACTCCAGTCTTCAGTGTCACATGACCCTTCAGAAATAATTTGAATATGCTCTAATATGCTCAACTATTATCAGTTATTATTGGTGCTCAATAATTAATAATGGTTCTTGTTGAAAACAGTTTTTGCTGCTTTGTTTTTTTTGTGAAAACTGTGATACTTTTTTTTGCAGGATTTCATTGAATTAATTTTAGAATTAGAATTTTTTTAACATTATAAAAGTCTTTCTTGTCACTTTTCAGTTTAATGCATTATATATGTATATATGTATTGCTTTACTATTATTATTATTATTATTAATATTAATATTATTATCTTACCCCAAATTTAGTGTATCACTGTCTCCACAAAAACAAAACTTAAAGCAACTGTTCTCAACAGTGATAATAAAACGAAATGTTTTTTAAGCACCAAATCATCATAGTAGAATGATCTCTGAAGAATCATGTGATACTGAAGACTGGAGTAATAGGTGAAAAGATAATTCAATAAAAAACTTTTTTCTAACTTTTTTATTATATTTGATTTATTATTCAAATAAATGCAGCCTTGGTGATCAGAAAGAGACTTCTTTCATAAACATAAATATATATATATATATATGTATGTGTATATATATATCCAAACTAAGCTAAGTTTCAGACATACTTTAACTTTCACAGAGCCAACACAAACACACTTAAGAGGGTAGTCAGCTGATGAGCTCCTCATTTGCGTTAATTCTCTTAATCAGATGTTTCTCCGTACATGTTTCTATTCAGACTTTGTGAGTAGTGTTCTTTACCTGGAATTGGGCTATTAAATACTATTAAAAGAAAATAATAAAGTTGACTGATGGTTTCAACACAAGCTTATACCGACAATTAATAACCTTGAGGCTCATGGTGGGTTTGTCTTGAAAGGTTTACACAGAACTGTTAAAAATCAATTTCTCAATGGAGAAAATGTATGTTGTTTTTAATTCCAGAACCCGATTGTTGCACTCCATTGCCTTTTTGATTTTTGAGAGTTTGTTTACTGTAGAGTGTGCGTGCACATTAACTGGACCAGCCTGATATAACAATACAATTAATTTTTTATGTTTATGATACTATTGTCAGATTTCAGTGCTGTTTTGAAATATATTCTTGCAATGAATTCTTGACAAATTTGGTAGATTCTGGTTTTCCCTTATTCAAGTAGATACAAGCTGCATTTGTGTGCCAATTACTTAATTCGGAAAGCGACTTTCATACCAACCATAGAAACTGTGCACCAAAAGCTCCACAGCATTCATTAGGTGAGCGAAATCTCACCCCCTGAATTGGCCATGTGTAGTAAAGGGACGTGGAGTGCAAGCAATGAGCTGGGAAGTGGTTTCCGGAGTGGCTCGCGGTGTACACTTGTCCTCCACTCCTCTTTTCTGCTCTCCTCTCTCCCTTCCATTCATGAATCAGAGCCATGAGAGCAAAAGCAGCCCTCATAAATAAAGCAAGAGGGCAGTAAGGAAACCTCTCTCTTTCTCTCACTCTCTCTCTTTTTCCTCCCTCTTTCAAAGTCACACGGCATCGCTCGATCCCCATTACATAACCATTGAAAACAAGCCCAGCAAAATCCCTTCGCAGAGGCCTGAGGAGCCTCCTAAGAGAACCCACTTTATTTTTTCACTCATGATCAGAAAGCATTAAGGTAGGTATATAAAGAGTGCAAATGGAACCTTATGCATTGCAATCGATCAGATCTTTGAAGTCTTTTTTTACGTACTTTCTCCCTCATCAGCCAACTGAAGACCAAACATGGATATTGATCTTTGATGTTTGGCATAACTATAAATGCACACAGAGAAGAGGGAGCTTTATCTCTATTGGATTTCTCCTCCCCTCTCTCCTGGGACCCTTCCCGCACTCACATCAAAATGCCACTAAAATGCCAGCAAGGAAATGGAAGCATTATTCACCGGACCGCCATTCATAGCGGAATGATGCTGGCAGTTGCAGCCCTTCTTCACATCCTCTTCATTATCTACCTCACCTGAAAATGCCACCGCCTTTCATCTGACTTATCCCCACATCAGACGTCCATGCAAATTAAAAAAACCAAGCCAGATTTGGACGGGGGAAAAGCATTTCTTTTTTATTGGTTTTGAAACCTTTCTTTTGCAGGATTGTCATTTAAACAATGCAGGAAGTGCAGGCTCAATATAAATAGACAGAATGAGTGGAAGAGAACGGCACGCTCTGTATTTGATGAAGTGGATCAAAGCACTGCCACGCTAGCTGCCACCACTGGCGTCTCTGCCTTTTTATTTAAATTCAATACATTATTTATTTTTAGCTTGACAAGTTAATGTGGGGTTCTTTGATAGGAACTCTGGTAAAACACAAATTGCTGTGTATTTTCATATGTTTGCCTTATATGTTTATGGAGAGCAGCGAGAAAAGAAAGCCTGTCAGATAGACACTGATGAAAGCAACTCTGAAAATGTCACTGAGTCACCGGAGGTGAGATGGGTCCGCAGACATGTGACATCTTTAACTGGAATGACACAGATCACCGAAAACAAAGTGGAAATTAAATCAAGCCTCTCATTTTCTCATAGGTGGCAATGAAGAGAGACAGGCAGGCGAACACGCTGCCTCATCAGATGTGCACACGCTCCTTGAGACACCTTTAGTCAGCCGAGTAGATTGCAAATAGGTCCAGGGAGTTTCGCCGGATATCTCACCATCCCCATAAAGATAGCGCGGTGGCAGTCCAAATGATGAAGGAGATTTATGGAGAAATCAGGCCGCTTCAGTTCTGCTAAATTGGTCTGCGTTGTTCAGCAGAGCACAAAAAAAGTGCTGTTATTAAGAGAGAGTTTGGTGCACATGCCAGGCAGGCCTCATTAATCTGATGTTAGGAGCTGCGTTATTGAACGCAGTCTTGAGGGAAGGACTTCAACGGGTTATATCCGAGAAGATGTTGTGTCTGCACTGTTGGAGGGTTAAAGATAATGGCCATCACTCATTTCTTTTTCAGATGCTCCAGAGACACCAGAGTGCAGTCATGTGATGTGATTGTGTGCTCCCTGCTTTCCAGAAACGACCGGCGCATTTATGCATTTACACTCCAAAACACTCCCAAGCAAACCCACCCACGTCCAAGGCCGGAGGAACTCTCTCCGGATGGCTCTCAAACATGAGAAATCCATCTACTAAGTGTCATCGCAATGAGTTTCCTACCGCAGCTGGTTTAGGCTAATGAAACGTATCCACTGAGAACGGCGGGGAAAACAGAGTGAAAAAATAGAGACGTTGTCGACATTCTCTATCCTTAAAGCCAAACACTCTTTTTTCCATGGATTACCTGCTCACTCAGAGAATGATCAGGTAATTGAAGATAGCACCACCTCAGCTTCCAAATAGTACTGTGTCAGTGCTAATACCAAGTTGGCATAACAAGTGGGTCTCAGATTGTCAGGGTGCATTTAGGACTTCATAGAGCACCGGTATTCCTTTCTAATGCCTACTGAGAGCTGTGGCTGAGGTGGAACACAGCAAATGTTTCCTTTATTCCTGCATTTGAAGTGGAATATAGCAAATCGACACTGAAAAAAAATAAGAAAGTGAGGCCAGACTTGGGCGGAGCGTGGAAGTGGGTACACAATGTGATTTGTTTATTTTTGGCTACCTAGATTTAACAACCCTGCTGCATTTACAAAGGCTTGTTTGAAAACTAATAATGAATATCAATAGCATAATTACCAAGCTGATGAAATAAAAGAGGATGGACACCATGCGCTATTTTCCATGAAAAGGGGAAATGGACGAGAGCTCTGTCCATCAGTGTTAATTACATGGAGTTTTATTCAGCTCGTGAACTAATTAATGTTTTTTTTTTAGGGAAATCTAATGGACCACCTGGTCATTTCATTAGACGCCAAAGGCCTTTATGGGTTTAAGAGCCAAATAAAGCTTGTTCAGGAGCATTCTAGTCCAAACCTTCATTACAAACGAATAAAAGATACACTCATGAATATGGATGTGATAGCCATATATGTAAAGCATGATAATGAGGTCTTTTGTGAACACTGACGCATTTTGCTCCATCCCTGATGGACAGTGATAATAAGTGATGATAATGAATGAAGCCTTATAGATTTATATGAGCTTTCAAAAGTTGGAGCAAAAGGATCTCGATGTTTGTCATTTTATTTTTTTCTCATTGGCTCTTCCTACACTGGCAGTTTACACTGGCAGGTAAGAAAGCACATCACTTTCAGCTTGATATTACACAAGCCTAGTAACACAGATACAATCTACACACTGTCAGCACATTGTGTATATGTGTGTGTTTGAGAGGGAGAGAGAGATCACGTTCTGTCAGAAACATATCTGTCTGAGGCCTTCCAATTCTGTGAGCTAATGTTGTTTGATGTATTAACTATGAGAATAGGGGCAGGGGGGGGGGGGGGGTGTTAGCATGTGTGAGTGTATGTGTGGGAGAGAAACAGAAAATGAAGTGTGGTTTGCCTTTGTGTGCAATTGAATCAGAGGGGAGGAGTGTTGAAGTTGTTTGATGTTTTAATAATGTTTCAGGCTGATTGAGTGTTTCTTTGTTAGATGGTTTCAAGTTTCAATCAGTCTCTCATTTCGATCAATGAGTAAACACTTTCACAGAAATTTGAACAGAAGTCACTCAAATGTGACAGCTTTGATGTGTTCATGTGTGTGTGTGTGTGTGTGTGTAGAGTTGAATGGAATATTTTCACTAAAAAGAACAAAACATTTTTTTTTTTCCAAATTTCGGCACCTGAGGCGGATGACAGTGTGCTGCTGTTCGGCAGTGCAGCAAGTATAACGTGAAGCGTATCTTAATGTGTTTACACTTGAGATTCATTAAAAGTGCTTTTTATGCACTTCGCCGATTTGACATTATCAGAGTTTAATTATGTAATTTATCTATGAATCAGATCCAGATGTTTAGAAAAGTGAAGTTATTTGCACTCTTTGGATGGGGGAATTTGATTTTTATCAACGCTCCTATGAAATATATATTTTGTAAAACAAATAATGAGGAGACCATCAGACAGCAGCAGCTAAACCAACTTTTTTTTTTTTACACAAGTTTGATCATTTTTAAATATATTTATTTAATTCAGATTTGCATTGTATTGACATTTCCTGTGCATTTTGATGCAATATAATTATTCCATTATGTTCGTCGTCCAAGTGAATTGCTTAGACATTTTTTCTTACTTTATCTACAAAAAATATATAAAATTCATAATGAATTATTTACATTTGACTGACTCTATTCACAGCACTAGTTTAATTTCATAATTTGTCCGAGGCTGTTTATTTGTTGCATAAAGTATTGATTTAGTATCAATATTGAGGAAACAGAGGCTAGTATCGTAATGAAGCCAAAATGTTGGTATTGATCCAACTCTATTGTATGCAAATGTTTATGTCCATAGAGTGAGCATGAACATACTGGAATGTTGCCAGCATAAAGACTGTGATTTATCTCCAAGTCGGCATAGATGTAGATTTAATCAAAGCATGTTTTGTTGCTATGCACTTAAAAAGTATGTGTGTGCCTTCATCACAAGTCAGACTGAAATTCAATCATTTAAAAGGTTTGAGTTATAATGGCAACTCGTGTTCCCAGAAATGCCTATTGCTTTAGTTGATGTTTGGGGTTCAAAAGAGCAATGGCCACTGCAGAAAGTTAATGCATTAACATACTATGTGAATGTGTGATCACAGAGAGCCTTCTTTAGAAACCAGCACTGTGAATGTGTTTACAGTGTCTCCAGAAAACTAGCACTAAATAATTATTTTCAAAAGTATGCTTAAGCTGCATTTTAATAGATGTTTGACAATCTTTGCATCTGTAAATTATTTACACTACATTGGGTTCATACATGGAAATATCAGGGATTTTCTAAAATGGTGATTTCCAGGCCTGTAAAAGTCATGAAATGTTTATTGCTATGCTTATCTGTTAAATATATTACCAGCTAGCTATTGATCTTTTTCAATGTAACCTCTATAAAATTGATTGTCTAATATATGTTTATAATGTTTTTAGTATATATTTAAATTTCTTATCCAGTAATCATAAATCAGAAGGGGAAAAAAAGAAAAAGAAAATAAAAGATAGACAGAAATTACGTATAATGTAATGTACAAAATAATCTGTTATATTTTAATTAGATTGGGCTTCTTTTGTTAGATCAAGCAAGCTGTATTGTAATTTACTGCTACCCATTAGATTTTTACCCAATTGATCTACCTACTGTTGCTTTTAAATCTTGTTTGTATTTACATTCAAATAAGACACATTAAGATGCACTAAGACAAGTTTCACACCAGTGACACAAGGATCAATGTTGTGTGATGTAATTGATGTCAAACCTGGCACCAGTTCATTCACATGGCTTGTATAAGAAAAATTGTAAAATAAATGATTCAGATGGCAAAAGGAATAATTTAGTGATTCATCTTAACCCCTGCAGCTTCTCAGTCTTAGTCAGTATTTAGCCAAATGCTGCTGCAAATTTTAAGCAGTAACCCTAGTTTACATGTTTGTCAGCAAAGTAAATGCTCTAGTAAATACTGTGAATTGTAGCTGTACATTCATAAAGAGATTTTTCAAAGTTTTTTTTTGCAAGTACCACATTTAATTCAGTGTTACTTGCCAATTGTTTTAATTTCTTAGCAAAAAAAGTTTTTTTTCATTGTAGCTTACAAAGTAGCTTCCCCAATATGACCCTGCTAAAATGCATCTTAATCATATCTGAATGTATGCAAATCAGATGTATCACATAAGGTAAGATTTTAAGCAAATAATGCTATGAATTTACAGTCTGCGATTTTTGTAGCTTGACAGAGCTCATCTTCATTCACCTTAGTTGTATGAAAAACAGCAGCTTGAACATTCTTCAGAGCATCTTCTTTTGTGTTATACAGAAATAAAAGAAAAATAATGCAGATTTGGAAAAACATGAGGTGGATGAATTTTTTGGGGGGTGAAAACAAAACAAAAAAACTTTAATTGCTCATCTGTATTAGCTGGAAGTGGTTTTAACATACTGTTGCCCAGGTTTTCATAGTGGAAAATGTGGCATGGCCTGCATATCCGCAGGGATCAAGACCATGTGTCAGGTACTTTTTTTTTCCAAGCCAATTGTGAATGTCTATGCCAGTTACAGTTGGACTGTGAGAGTCTGGATGTTTTAGAAGAGTTGAAAGCGCTCTGTGTATTTGACACAATCACTGCACTGATAAGGTCCCTGGAGCTTTATGGCCAGGCCACGGAAGTGCAGTGTTACATATAGACTCAGGCAGACTCTGCTCGCAGTCTGCCTTTCAGTTTGTGGTCAGAAATGTACTGAAATGAGTTGCTTTAACATGGGACTAATGGGTATCTCTGTCTCTATCTCTCACTATCTGTTTCTGTTAATGTCCTGCAGTAGTGTAATGGAGGTCAATGTGTGCTGCAGAATACCACCTCTGGCTGCCGATTAGTCCACTGACCTAAAAACCCCCCTATAAAGCCCAGTAAAGCCAGTGTCTCAAATCCCAGCATGCTGAATGGCTGAAAACATCCCCAATACAACTAAAGCTGATTTAAATTTGCAGCTTGAAGAAACCTCCTTTCCCTCCCATCTGCTATTCTAATCCCCAACTAGCTGACTCACTTCTTGATTTCCATGAGAAACGACGGGCTATCTTTGAAACAAATCCAAGAGAGAGAGAGAGCTGGAAACAGAGGAACATTTCCTGCTGCACTGTGATTACTATCACAACATTAGAGCTGCATATTTCCCCAAATTCCAACAAATTAAACCAAATTTTATGTCATTACCAAATGCAGAAAAATTAAGTCACATTTTAGGGGAAGATTCCAAAATGATCACAACAGCAGCAAGATATGTATCGGCCTGTCACAAACTAAGACTGTCAGCCAGTGGACAAAACTGAAGCAAGATAATTTCTTACATGTACTGTTGTGCAAAGTTTTTTATTTTATATATATATTTTTTTAACAATGTCTTTAATATTTTTCTTGTTTCTTGTTAGTGAAAAAAGAAAAAGAAAGTATACATGTACTTATTTGCTTAATTATTTTACATATCTATTCTTGTTTATGTATTATATAATTGTTTATTCCGTATTTGTTACGGGGCTGGCAAGATGTGAGACGTGCGGATCCATGTGCAAGCTTTATTAAAAGCAGAGAGATCAGAAACACAGGCAGGGTCGAACAATGGCAAACAGGTATATGGCGGGCAAGACACAAGAATAATCCTAGGGCTAGCGAAGGTCAAAGAACGGCGAACAGAATCAAAAGGGCGAGACTAA
>NW_015505257.1:540166-543188 GCF_001515645.1 Sinocyclocheilus grahami | reverse complement strand
AGGCTGTTTATTTGTTGCATAAAGTATTGATTTAGTATCAGTGTTGAGGAAACAGAGGCTAGTATCATAATGAAGCCAAAAAGTTAGTATTGATCTAACTCTAGTGTATACAAATGTTTATGTGCATACAGTGAGCATGAACACGCTGGAATGTTGCCAGCATAAAGACTGTGATTTATCTCCAAGTCGGCATAGATGTAGATTTAATCAAAGCATGTTTTGTTGCTATGCACTTAAAAAGTATGTGTGTGCCTTCATCACAAGTCAGACTGAAATTCAATCATTTAAAAGGTTTGAGTTATAATGGCAACTCGTGTTCCCAGAAATGCCTATTGCTTTAGTTGATGTTTGGGGTTCAAAAGAGCAATGGCCACTGCAGAAAGTTAATGCATTAACATACTATGTGAATGTGTGATCACAGAGAGCCTTCTTTAGAAACCAGCACTGTGAATGTGTTTACAGTGTCTCCAGAAAACTAGCACTAAATAATTATTTTCAAAAGTATGCTTAAGCTGCATTTTAATAGATGTTTGACAATCTTTGCATCTGTAAATTATTTACACTACACTGGGTTCATACATGGAAATATCAGGGATTTTCTAAAATGGTGATTTCCAGGCCTGTAAAAGTCATGAAATGTTTATTGCTATGCTTATCTGTTAAATATATTACCAGCTAGCTATTGATCTTTTTCAATGTAACCTCTATAAAATTGATTGTCTAATATATGTTTATAATGTTTTTAGTATATATTTAAATTTCTTATCCAGTAATCATAAATCAGAAGGGGAAAAAAAGAAAAAGAAAATAAAAGATAGACAGAAATTACGTATAATGTAATGTACAAAATAATCTGTTATATTTTAATTAGATTGGGCTTCTTTTGTTAGATCAAGCAAGCTGTATTGTAATTTACTGCTACCCATTAGATTTTTACCCAATTGATCTACCTACTGTTGCTTTTAAATCTTGTTTGTATTTACATTCAAATAAGACACATTAAGATGCACTAAGACAAGTTTCACACCAGTGACACAAGGATCAATGTTGTGTGATGTAATTGATGTCAAACCTGGCACCAGTTCATTCACATGGCTTGTATAAGAAAAATTGTAAAATAAATGATTCAGATGGCAAAAGGAATAATTTAGTGATTCATCTTAACCCCTGCAGCTTCTCAGTCTTAGTCAGTATTTAGCCAAATGCTGCTGCAAATTTTAAGCAGTAACCCTAGTTTACATGTTTGTCAGCAAAGTAAATGCTCTAGTAAATACTGTGAATTGTAGCTGTACATTCATAAAGAGATTTTTCAAAGTTTTTTTTTGCAAGTACCACATTTAATTCAGTGTTACTTGCCAATTGTTTTAATTTCTTAGCAAAAAAAGTTTTTTTTCATTGTAGCTTACAAAGTAGCTTCCCCAATATGACCCTGCTAAAATGCATCTTAATCATATCTGAATGTATGCAAATCAGATGTATCACATAAGGTAAGATTTTAAGCAAATAATGCTATGAATTTACAGTCTGCGATTTTTGTAGCTTGACAGAGCTCATCTTCATTCACCTTAGTTGTATGAAAAACAGCAGCTTGAACATTCTTCAGAGCATCTTCTTTTGTGTTATACAGAAATAAAAGAAAAATAATGCAGATTTGGAAAAACATGAGGTGGATGAATTTTTTGGGGGGTGAAAACAAAACAAAAAAACTTTAATTGCTCATCTGTATTAGCTGGAAGTGGTTTTAACATACTGTTGCCCAGGTTTTCATAGTGGAAAATGTGGCATGGCCTGCATATCCGCAGGGATCAAGACCATGTGTCAGGTACTTTTTTTTTCCAAGCCAATTGTGAATGTCTATGCCAGTTACAGTTGGACTGTGAGAGTCTGGATGTTTTAGAAGAGTTGAAAGCGCTCTGTGTATTTGACACAATCACTGCACTGATAAGGTCCCTGGAGCTTTATGGCCAGGCCACGGAAGTGCAGTGTTACATATAGACTCAGGCAGACTCTGCTCGCAGTCTGCCTTTCAGTTTGTGGTCAGAAATGTACTGAAATGAGTTGCTTTAACATGGGACTAATGGGTATCTCTGTCTCTATCTCTCACTATCTGTTTCTGTTAATGTCCTGCAGTAGTGTAATGGAGGTCAATGTGTGCTGCAGAATACCACCTCTGGCTGCCGATTAGTCCACTGACCTAAAAACCCCCCTATAAAGCCCAGTAAAGCCAGTGTCTCAAATCCCAGCATGCTGAATGGCTGAAAACATCCCCAATACAACTAAAGCTGATTTAAATTTGCAGCTTGAAGAAACCTCCTTTCCCTCCCATCTGCTATTCTAATCCCCAACTAGCTGACTCACTTCTTGATTTCCATGAGAAACGACGGGCTATCTTTGAAACAAATCCAAGAGAGAGAGAGAGCTGGAAACAGAGGAACATTTCCTGCTGCACTGTGATTACTATCACAACATTAGAGCTGCATATTTCCCCAAATTCCAACAAATTAAACCAAATTTTATGTCATTACCAAATGCAGAAAAATTAAGTCACATTTTAGGGGAAGATTCCAAAATGATCACAACAGCAGCAAGATATGTATCGGCCTGTCACAAACTAAGACTGTCAGCCAGTGGACAAAACTGAAGCAAGATAATTTCTTACATGTACTGTTGTGCAAAGTTTTTTATTTTATATATATATTTTTTTAACAATGTCTTTAATATTTTTCTTGTTTCTTGTTAGTGAAAAAAGAAAAAGAAAGTATACATGTACTTATTTGCTTAATTATTTTACATATCTATTCTTGTTTATGTATTATATAATTGTTTATTCCGTATTTGTTACGGGGCTGGCAAGATGTGAGACGTGCGGATCCATGTGCAAGCTTTATTAAAAGCAGAGAGATCAGAAACACAGGCAGGGTCGAACAATGGCAAACAGGTATATGGCGGGCAAGACACAAGAATAATCCTAGGGCTAGCGAAGGTCAAAGAACGGCGAACAGAATCAAAAGGGCGAGACTAA
>NW_015505257.1:521471-540083 GCF_001515645.1 Sinocyclocheilus grahami | reverse complement strand
TGATATGCAACAGTGTAGTGCGAGAGTCAATGAAGTGGAAAGGGTGACCTCGGATGGCTAGCAGACGGAATTTCATGGACTGGATGCGTAACAGTATTCATGTAATGGACAATACTTTGGCAATACTGTGCAAGTCATGCCAATAAAGCTCATTTGAATTGAATTGAATTGAAGAGAGAGAGAGAGAGAGAGATAGAGAGAGATAGAGAGAGAGCGAGAGCGAGAGCGCATTTTGGCATTAAGTTGCACTGCAAAAGAAAACACTGGTTCCAGGAAGGCTGGTACATTTCAATCCCTGTGTTATCCAGGGGTTTTGGAAGCAGGTGACAGGACCCTCAAGCTTATTCGTATTAATCAGCAAACTAAGTGTTGACATTTTGTGAAATCTGCTAACTTACATGTAGATCAACACCTGTCTCCTTTTCTTACACTTTTCAAGCTGATTATGGAAGACAATCTGTGGAAATTATTTATTTAGAATTAAATTGTGAAATGATAGCAAAAATGGTAGCATTTTCATATTAGCCAAAATATTTCATTAGGGATGCACCGATACCGATACTTTTATTTTTGTAAAATAACAATACCAATATTTTCATTGCATTTGTACATTTTTAAAATATTGGGTACAGAAACCAAAAGAGTATGTATAATGTTAGTTGGTTAACAATTTATCAGATAGATACAGTCAAACCAAAATTTATTCAGACACCTTCAACATTTCTCACATTATCACAGTTTATTCGCTATATTTTAGAAAATGGTAATAAAATATGACAAGAACTCAAAGGTAAACTGTGTCAGAACAAATTCAGCTTGATAATGTCAGATAACTTTGATAGAAAGGTATGTAATGGATTACAATAAACCAAAAACGATTCATACAGCTGTCAATATTTACACAATTATCAATACTTTGTCGGATGACCCTTAGCCTTAATGACAGCATATAGTCTCCTGGGCATGCTGTTATCCAGGTTCATGCTAATTTTTTCCCAGACTCTGTCTGAATAATTTTTGGTCCCAAATTTGTATCAATTTTACTGGTAGTCCACTGTATGAAGAATGTTTTGGGTATAATATACAGTATAACAGTTTAGTTTATTTTGCTATCTTCACTTTACATAAATGAACTATAGTGTCCTACACCCACTAGTAAAAAAATATAAAAAATTATATCTGGTCTCTGAATAATTTTTGGTTTGACTGTATATCCTTCTGTTATTTTCACACTTAATTATGCCCATTAAAATGTATTTTACAAGTTTTTGTTACTTTCCCTGTTCATTTCTCTCTCTCTCTCTATGGTAGCCTACATCATCTTTAATTTAATAGCATTGGAGCTGCTTCATTGCAGCGGCTCAGTACTGTAATCATGCGATTTGCTGTAAAAATGCAGGGAACCACTCGCTATAAATCTCCTAATTGTGATATTTTCATAAATAGAAGTTGCGTTTTTTCCGTCTGAAACGTGCAGCGAATTAGTTTCCAAAGCCACTCATATAATGCAGAAACACTCATGAAGCAAGCAAAACACGTGCAACGCGCACACGTATTTGTACTGGTGCAGAATGAGAGGGACAAGTACAGTACAGCCTAGCGTATTTCACACAGGCTGTTAGTTTCACTTTCGCCAGAAAGTTGTGTATACTTAAGGGTAAAAATAAATGACGTTTATAGTGAATGCCCCTATAAATTTGATCGTCTGATATTTACGATTTAGTTTTAATCCAAATGATGCGTGCTAAGTGAGCGAACATCAATAAATATCCCACAACAGAAGTGCTCACTCTCTCTCTCTCCCTCCCTCCCTACCATTAAGTAACTTGTGCATTGTTTTACTTACTTATTTTTGATATATCCGACCGAACAACAAACTTTCCAGTGATGTCTGTGAGAAAGGGATATTCACTCGACAAGCTTGCGCATCTGCGCCGCCGCGCACTCAATCCACTCAGCATGATTTGCTTACCAGCTGGCACAAATCAGCTATACAGGCATTAATACTGAATGTTTTATATTCATTGCATACATATGCTTCGTAGACATCTTTAATCTCTAATAACTCCATTCTGCTGTCTGTTGTCGGTGTTTCTTTGTCTGAATATGGCACTTATCACATGCTGTGTGGTATCGGCGTTTGGTATCGGGGCATTTTAACGAGTACGAGTACAGGAGCTTAGTATCGGGCCCGATACCGATACCAGTATCAGTATCGGTGCATCCCTATATTTCATTAACAAATATACAAGGGACTAGGTATATAAAAGGTATATAATAAGCCACTAGAAGCTTTGCCGCAGGTTTTTACCACAGGTAATGGGTGTTCTTAGGTGCAAGTGGATGACAACCAGATATGTTGTCTTGGGCCCTGATAGAAATTTATTAATAATTACGGATACAGTGATATTGAAATTATGTCCAGGTAATGATAAGCTGATGGCTGATAACCAACAAATGGCCAATATTAAAATTGATAATTTTATGTATAGCATGAGAATCCAACTCTTTAACAGTGTAAATAAGTCAGAATGCATGAAATATAATTTTTAAAAAAAAGTTAAAATAATGCAAACAAATGGCTTCACCAAAAGCATATATCATCGATGTATACTATTTTTAAGTTAGCGTTAAAAATAAATTTCCCTAAGGAGAAAATGAATGACTTTCAGAACCTGATTGTAGTTATCTATCCATCTTTTCCTGAGTAACTGATGAGCACTGCCATGATAGATTCTAACTTCCGTTGAAGTTCTCGTGTTCCAGTTTCCATAGAAATCCATTTTAAAATGGGGTAAAAAGATTGACTGAATAAATTAAACTGAAACTTTTTTCAATATAACTAAATATAAAAATGTGCACAGGGTTAAGCTGTGCTGTTGCTGGCTGCCACAGTAACAACAATGAGCTTGAGAAATTCCTGTAAAGTAGTGGTTTTGCGTACCAGCAAATATGTCCGTGTCTGGCACTGTATGCCTTGCATAAACAATGACAAAAGAAAACGATCATGACTTGCAGCGCTTAAGGTAAAATACTGTGTGTGAAGTAATAAAATAATGTGTACTCTTATCATTTTGTGGAAAAAATTCCCCAAACGTCAGCCCGGTTCGGGAGCTGTATGTAGGATATGTGCACTCATGTGTTTTCAATGCAGCTAAACTTCAGCCGCTTCATGTCATCTACCCACTCATTAAACTATGACAGGTGAGTTACTGCAAAAATACGGACATTTTGAGACTGTAAAGTGATGAAACTATGGCACCATGTACTTAAAAAAAATTCATAGGTTTAACGTTATATTATCAGCTTGGAAAATACGTTAATTTGAATAGAAACACTAGAGACCGGAAATGTAAAGTCGCGTTCAGGAAAAAGGTGGATAGGCAGAATTTTGATGGCTATTTGAATTCTGTGGAAATCGGAATTTATTTATTTATTCATGGTTGCACATTCTGTATATGTCTGCTCTTGTATACATTAACTGCTCCCACAAACTGACTCCATTCATTGCAGGGTACAGTGTAGAACTTTAGTTCGCTTGTTTTAGTTTGAATTCAGATAATGCACAGAAACACAGTGAGAGAGAGGGAGAAGGGGGAGAAAGCAAATGCCTTGACTTTCAACCCATTATCACACCACACTAAGCACAGACAAACACTTTGCCTTGCACACACACGCATGAATGCGTAATCACAAACTCCTCAACTCGACATGCGTCCTCACTTAATTGGAAATGTCGGATCAATGCTTTCTGATTACCAGGCTTCACAAGATAGTTTGTTTCTGGCTTACGGCAGTGGTTTTTATACGGCTCTGGGTTTTTTCCCTTTAAAGACTAACCTCTCTCACTCTCTCTCTCTCTCCCTCCCTCAGTTCACTTGCAATGCCCAGCTGTAGCCAGAGCTATACTCACCCATCTGTAATCACCTTTTAATTCATTAAGAGGACAGAGCTTTGAATTCATCAGCTCTACGGCATGTTGTTTCACCCACTGGCTAAAGTGGGCGGAGGATGAGATGTGAGCAGAATTATCTATTCCATCATTGTCTTGGGGTCTTTAAAAGGCTTTGAATTCCTTTGATATTTGCAAACAGAACTCCAGACAAGACGTCCTTCTGATTTCAGAAGCGAAGGGAGAAAGCACATGAGTGAGCCGGCCTTGCTGCAGATTAAAAATAAATAAATCTAAGAGTAATTTTTACGTCCGGTTGAACACACTTAGGCAGCTGCCAAACCAAGGGTTCACTCAAATGGATCAATAAAATAATTTTGTCCTAGTTCCATGGCCATGGCAGAGCGCTCTGAACAGCAGATGAAAGAGCTCTCCGGCTTCTAATTAAATATAATTTTTTAATATAGTCTCCCTTATTTTATATGTTGAGAAAATTCAGAGTGTGGTTAGTTATCTCTTTTAAATAAGAAGGTAGGGGATATATACAGAAAAAAAGACTGTCTAGCTACAGTAGTGGTCCTACTATCTGCCTTAAAAAATGTAGGGGGGAAAACATGTAATTTACATGTTTTTTACATATTTATTTAGCAAATATTTTATCCCAAAATAGTAACAAATAAGAAAAAGCCAAGAAAAAGTCTAACTAGACATTTTGTTAGACTGCACTTAGTTTCAGATTTGTTAAAAAAATGTGTTGTTAATCTAAATGAACTTTAGTTGACTATTCAGATACAGTAGGCTTTATAGAGTTAATGGTACATGCTAGAACATCTTTGTTTACATAAGCATAGCAACACCATAAGAGAAACTGTGCTCACTTTTCATTGGTTCTCATGTGTATCGTCAATGCGGCAGATTTAAATGTGTGAAACGTACAGGATTTGAGAACTAGGGCAGTCTCCCACACCACATTTACAGTACTTCTACACGCTTTGAAAACCACTGTAGTACAGTAACTGTCTTTAGTAGTATAATTTTTAACAGTGAACTATCCTCCAAGCTATTCAATCATAGTCTATTAATAGTGATGCAAAAAAACAATTCCGAAGGGAGCTCCTGAAGTCTGGCACATGCTTGAGAGCTTTGTCATCTCTCCCCACAATCCCATTATATATCAGGTCCTTAAAGCAATTTGAGGCTGAGCTCCATGCATGCCTTCCAGCCAGGAGCTTTAGGGACTGAGATATTAACTCTGAAATGGAGGTTTAAGAAGGAAAAAGGTGTCAACTTGGGAGTGGATACTGAGGATTAATTTCTCGAGTGCTTTTCTGTGCCTCTCTCCTTTCCCTTGCACCTCCTCGTTGCAGCTTAATATTCCAACTGCCTCTCCCACTGTCATTCAATATTTTTAAAACAAGGACTTTCAGAACACAGCACAAATAAAATGCAATTTAGGACTCCGAGCCCAAGTGTTTACCCACCTCTGAATGCAAACACTTGCAGTGGGGCCGACCAAGTGCAACCCTCAGGATAAAGGACTTATTGCGGAAAAACTTCTGTTTGATCCACCCAGATTAAATGATAATATTCAGAAAACGTGACACACTGACACAGCCCCACCTTCTAATGTTGTAAAAGAGACTTGTGTTATTATTTTATGTTATGATGTGATGGATCCGTACTCTTCTCTCTTGCAGGAAGTCAGATTTTTCACATTGGAAATCGCAGGTATATACCTCTCATATGTTATGAAATGGGTTTTTCTCCCCAGCCTTAAAAGAATGGGCAGATGTCTCGGGTGCCCTCTGATATGAAAAATTCAATTTAAAAGGATGAGAGAGAGAATGGCGCCCCGGCCTATTTTCATTCTCTCACACAAAGAGATATGAGAATGATGTTCTATTGTGAGGGGGGAAATGATGCCAATCGAACTGCAGAGAAATTCCTTCATAATTCAATTCAATTTCCTCCAAATCCCAACGGCGGCCTACAGTTCCAAAAATATGGGGTGGGGGAGAGATGGAGAGATTGTGAGGGAGGCAGAGAGGGAGTGACAGATGCCAGGTGAGAAAAGGGAGGAGAGAAAGGTAACATATAGAGGGTGTGAAGAAACTGGGAGGAGAGAAAGGTTAAAATTTAGATGGTGTGAAAGAAGTAAAGGTGAGATGGAGAGGTGTTATAAGGAGTGTAGATTAGAGTGTTTGTTTCGCATCTTGTCCCGCTGATGGACAGGAGGTCGAAGAGTTTGAAAGTTTATGGGTTCACAGCAAGGTCAACAATGACAGAAATTGCGATCTAACAAGAAAATGTCAAAGCTAGATTGCAGATTCGGCTACTGTGTGTTTTCCCAGTCAGGACAGAAATTCTTCTAGTTTAGACGGCTGTGTCATCTGATGTGGCAGACAGCAGAAATTATGTTATTTGTCTTGCGCTCAACATAATCATTTATTGACTTACCTTCATATAGTCTAGACTAGGGCTTTTCAACTTTTACAAATCCCTCACAAAGACTCTCATTCAACCCAGGAACCCCCAATATAAAAAGGAAGATTAATTTGCTTTAGAACAACTTAAATGAAGAACATTAACATTACTACATTATAAAATGTATACAATATCTCTAGTTAATGTTCATTCAAATAGTAAAAAAAAAATCCAAATCTATGGGGAGTTTAGTGTTGATTGTTTAAAAGATTTTTTTGACATAAACATCGTTTAAAAAAAAAATTCCTTCTAGATTTTTTCTTCTTTAGAAACATTGGTAATATATTAATGCATTGCAGCGTTTTTTTCTTATTATATTTTCTTCAACAGAATTTTTTTAATTAAAATAATTTAATTATCATGTCATTATTATAGTAGAAACGTATTTAAAAAAAATAAAATAAAAAAAACCTTTAACAAACGCTTCTATCTGTAATTTCTTTGATGAGATTAACAGTAGGAAAATTAAATGAGAAAGCATTATTCCTGCTTTTAGTGCTGCTTAATTGCCCACACTGTCTTTTCTTAGTGGCCAATTCATTAAAGAATTATATAAATTATATAAAAGTGTGATTCTCTTTAAAATGTTAAAGTGTGTTCATCTACACCATGAATTAGAATGTATGCCCAATTATGGTGCTGTTCTCCATTATTTGATTACCATTTGATTAAAAACTGTTGCCATAGAAAATGTGCACAAGAATCTCTTTGTCATAAAATTGTGATTCCTACCGTTTTTTTTTTTTTTTGGTGTGTGTGTATAATAGAGCACTGTTCATTGTGGCTGGCAAATACCACTGAGTTTTGTGAATAAAGCTTAATTTACATAGAAATGGCAATAAGTTAATTCGGGTGCTATTTCAGCACATTTACCTGAACGTTATTCAGAATATGCTGTTGTGTTCTGCAGATGATGACAGAGTTTTCATTGAATTATAAACTCCCTTTAACCTGGATTGTGAGTGGTTAAGACCCCAAATTTTACATTGAAATAAAAAAAAATTGCTGTGAACAAAAGTAGTATGCTTACTGTTTAGTGAATTCACTCCTTAGTGAATTTGAAATGTTTTATACTGCATATATGTCTATGGACCTTCACAGATCCCCAGTGGTCCCTGGTTTAAAACTTTGTCCCTAGACCATTGAAGTTAATTATGGCTGTTTTTATTTGACTTTTAGCATTATTCTTTTTTTTTTTCCAAGGCATTAAAACCAACTTTTTGTACAGATGTTTCATTGACAAGTCTGGAAAGGTCTGTTGTGCTGTCTGCTGTGATATATTATGTGTTAGAAATTGAAGGTTGTTTTCTCAGCTGCTGTCCTATGGTTAATATAGAGTTCTTTCCTGCCCTTGTGCACCCACACTGAGTAGGAGATGTACTGTGAACCACTGTGCTCTCGCTTGGTTAAAGTCGGTGGGTGAACTTTTGCTGCCATGTGTTAGTTAAAGGGGATCTGAGCGAGCGTTCAGGCTGCAGGGCTACAGGCGTGTGCAGGGATCAATGAGCCGCTGCTTCAGAAGGCATGTAGAGCAGAGGAAAAATGAGCTGCGCAAACAAACATGACAATGAAGGAGTGCACCTCGGAAGGGATGCAGCCAGCATAAAATCACAGAGAGCTGAGAAAAGGAGAGGGGGGGTAGGCATATACGGATCTGTTCTTATTTTCCATCCGACTCTCACCTCCTCAGCTTTTTCCTATTCCATCTTCCAGAGTTGGGTTTCTCCTTTTTTTGTAGGTGCAATAGCTTGGAGGCAAGAAGTGTGACACTAGGGTCTTCAAAGAGTCCAGACTTATCCAAGAGACACATGGAGGGAGAGTTGGGGAGGAGGCACTCTGGGAATGCATTGGAGAATGAAACAGAATGGAGGGGGTGGTCAAGAAAAAGAGGAGAGAGTGAAGACATGAAACAAGAAGAAGAAGAGCTGGTGATTGAAATGAGAGAGGGCAGGAGAAAGCCATTGTCAGACCTGTTTAGCATTCACTAGTGGCTAATTGCACCAGCAAAGCTCGGTAGATACAAACCCCCCTGTGTCTGAGAGACATGAGAGCTTCTCCCTCAATAGATCTCCCTCCCTGCCTCGAAAGCAGCACTCCTAAAGCAGAATGTTTAAAAATGGTACAGGGTTTGAGGCTGCAGCAGCGCTGACACAGTAAAAGCCTGCATTGGCCGTACGCAGAGTACAGGGGATCGAGCTGCCACTTCTAATGACAAATCTCATAGTTCACGCCATTTGGTATGACAGCATGCTAGAGTAATGGGCTGAATGAATCACTGGTAGGAAAAGCTCAGCCTCGCCGCTCTGCCTGCAGCTTAAACCACCCCGTGTATCGGCTATCCATTTGTGGAGTATTTCACCTCAAACCACACCTTGTGCATGATGAATAAACAGATATCAGGCAGCACTCCATTATCCGCTCAGAGGCACAACACCCCAGCCCAGCAAACGCCATGTTCTCCCTCTGTCTCTGTTCATATCTGTGGGTTTTTATTTCTGTCAAGTGAAATGCTTGTGCATATTCAGTATTGCATGTTTGTATTATTCCGTTTCTATTTCCAAGTGCACTGTTCTAGTTTTACTCAAATACCTTCAGGGCCATGTTGTCTGTCTCTTTTACTTTGTCCAGTCATCTTTGTGGTGCATAATCGAACCTTTCTTAGGCTTCAAGTCCAGTTTAACAGCCAGTCCTAGTAACCCTAAGACACTTCTCCATTTCTGTCCTGTAGACAGCAGATTAGCACTCACCCTCTCCAGTCCAAGTCTCTCTACAATCAGGGCCACATTAAGACTGTAAGGGGCCCCTGGGCTTTACCTCTTGAGGGGCCCTTCATCAACGAGAACTACAGCCTACATTCACTCAGTCTTTATAATCAAAGCTCAAGTTGTCAGCCTTTTATTTTGTAGCTATAAATGTCATTAACAAAAGATTAAACAGGTCTGTCATATAAAATAGACACAAATATCACTGCATGAAATATACATGCACATAGCCGGACATATTTTACACAGATATCTATATAAAAACGTGTAGTATTAAATTGCATGTGTTAATGTTGGTTAAATGCACTATGAACTAACATTAAAGAACAGAGAAAGGTAAATTATTAAAGGTAAATGTACATATTTATAAAACGTTCTGTGCACTTTGAGTTACGCCTTCACAAATATGTCAAACTGCTTGTGGATCTTTGTAACAGGCTGGTAAGTTCATTTACATTTTCACTAATCTTACTCTTTACATGCAATTTTTTTTAAGTCACTAATTTACCTTAATGATAGTGAATTAACCAAAAGAAATAGAAGATGTGACATATTGTTAATCACAATAGTTCCTGACTCTTGATCAAGACTCTTGATTCTTGACAGCTAATGCAATAACTAGGCTAATAATTATTAATGAGTGAAACCTTTGTAACGTGCTAGAGTAGGCTACATTTTTAAGTGTTTATCAAAATTGTATTTTAGCATTTTTGATTCAAATTAAGGCCACGGCTCGACAATAAGGACTGCCCTGATGGGCCGGGGCCAGCGTGAAAGACGCTTGGGACAGATGA
The DNA here is from genome assembly GCF_001515645.1 of Sinocyclocheilus grahami. Classification (NCBI taxonomy): domain Eukaryota; kingdom Metazoa; phylum Chordata; class Actinopteri; order Cypriniformes; family Cyprinidae; genus Sinocyclocheilus; species Sinocyclocheilus grahami. The sequence goes on along the minus strand of NW_015505257.1, from coordinate 530,151 downwards.
TGGATTAATCACGAAATGTAAACATTCAAGAGGGTTTAAAGCATTCATGCAGACACGGGAGAGAGCTCCATTCAGTGTGTTCTCAGCGTACATATAGAGCCGCGTCTCAAACAGCGCGCAAGCCTGAATTGCCTTTTTTTCCCCCGGAAAAATACATACAAAATTAAAAAGTATGCAATGTTATTTTACATTTGATTATTCAATTTCTGTACCTGAATACCTACAAACTCAAAAACCTAACACATTGTTTATTTTTTATCTTTGTTCTATTTATTCATTTATTTAGGCTATTTGTGCTATTGTTTATAATTGGTTCATTTGTTCTTATTTACTGACTTGTCTTCAATTGGAATTAGAATTGTAAAATTTAACAGGTAGGCCTATCTATAAATTTGATATTGAAAAAACAATGATAAAACGATGATGAAAAAATCAAAACAATAATTTTTTTTGTGGCAGGGCAAATCAAAATTTGAACCACTGTTGAGCCCTTTTGGCCAAATCGCAAGTGTGAATCTTCAGTTGCTTCACGGTTTGATTCGATTGATTAGGATGCATCACAATGCATCTTCTCCTCCAATTATTTAATTAATAATAATTACCATAGTAATAATCACAATAAAGCTCTTTTTGTTATTTGACCTCTGCTAGCCTATTAAAAATAAAAACAAAGATGCAAATAAACTGTAGAGAAAATACGATATAGGCCTATAAAAAAAATTAACAGTGCTTTACTTTTACATCTATTTTACAGTAGCAAATTGAATAATCAAATGTAAGTATAATCATTGCATAGTCTTTAGTGTATTAATTACAAAGAATAAAGCTACAAATTAATTCAGTCAAGAGGAGTAATTCCCTCTTTTCTTTCGTTGTTTGAGTTGTAGCTATTATATAAAGATCTAAACCAGAATCCGATTACACATTAGATTTTTCCACAACTGTTTACAAAAGTCTTTTTACGCGAATACTCACCAAGTCAAATATTCAGATACATTTCTTAATTAAAATAGCCTATAACAAGAGTAATTTATTATAATAAAACTGTAGCCTACATTAATATGTATGATGAGGCCTATTTAATTACATTATACAGAATCGTCCACATCAGCATTGCGATGCATCACAAAAATGATCATACTCCATAGCTCTAGTGTGTGATGGCTAATACTGTGAGCTCAACTATGTTAAGATGAAAAAGGAGTTTATTATTTGACTAATTATAGCCTACTGTATCTAGCTACTGCTAGCATGACCTACCTTTGCTGTGATCTGCATCTTCTCTTAGCCTTGCGTTAAAATATGCCGTGAGCTTTGGATTTTTTCCCCCAACAAATTTGACTGCATGACTTTTCACCCTATTTTTGCTCATTTTTCCCTTTTCTCTTTCATATTTGGGAGCGTTTTACTGTCACTTCTCGCGCAGGACATGCAACGCCCACACACGCATTCAAACCAAAAGCGATAAAGTGTCATTTTAAGGTAACGGTATAAAATGAGGTTACAATATTTCCGGCATCACCGGGGGCCCTCCCTCAGCCCAGGGCCCTGGGCTTAAGCCCAGGTAAGCCCGTGCATTAATGCGGCCCTGCATACAACGCTCCGGACTGCGCGCCCCATGATGAGCCCGACACACCGCCACAGAAACAATGAGATGCGTTCTAACATAATTGTGGCATTAAACTCAGTTAGTGAGGGCTCGGTTAAAATATTACACATATATCAGGGCTCTAGACTCATTCTTCCCACTGGTCGCTCTTTTGCGACTAACTTTCTCAGTTGGTCGCACTAGCACATAATTTGTTCGCAATTTTTTTTTTTTGCTACAACATTTGATTAATCATTGCATGCTGATGAACTTTTATCATAGTTTATAGTTATATAGTAACAAAAGTGTTCAACATTCAACCCGTTCTTTTTCATCAGTATTATTTGTGTTTTAAATTTTGTGAGCAGGAATTCCTCTTTTCGTGCACTTTCACTTTCAAATTCGCGATCTTGGTGTCACTTTTTAAAAGAAAAGATAATTGTCTGTTTTTGCATATATCTATACACCTTTCACTTTTTAAGACTAAAACAAAAGATGGATTTATTGTTATTCCCAATTAAAAAGCACAACAACAATAAAACAGTAGGCTACAATGACAAACTAGCTTGCATAACCTTTATTAACAAAAAAGAATAAGATGAGGCATGTCATAGGATACATCACATGCTGTATATACGACTAATAAATTACAGAATGTTTAACAAACACTGAGGAATCAAATAAATAATAATAATAATAAAATAATTAAGCAAATCCTCCATAGTGTAACGCGAAGTAAACAGCAAAGATAATTTGATTATTCAATTTCTGTACCTGAATACCTACAAACTCAAAAACCTAACACATTGTTTATTTTTTATCTTTGTTCTATTTATTCATTTATTTAGGCTATTTGTGCTATTGTTTATAATTGGTTCATTTGTTCTTATTTACTGACTTGTCTTCAATTGGAATTAGAATTGTAAAATTTAACAGGTAGGCCTATCTATAAATTTGATATTGAAAAAACAATGATAAAACGATGATGAAAAAATCAAAACAATAATTTTTTTTGTGGCAGGGCAAATCAAAATTTGAACCACTGTTGAGCCCTTTTGGCCAAATCGCAAGTGTGAATCTTCAGTTGCTTCACGGTTTGATTCGATTGATTAGGATGCATCACAATGCATCTTCTCCTCCAATTATTTAATTAATAATAATTACCATAGTAATAATCACAATAAAGCTCTTTTTGTTATTTGACCTCTGCTAGCCTATTAAAAATAAAAACAAAGATGCAAATAAACTGTAGAGAAAATACGATATAGGCCTATAAAAAAAATTAACAGTGCTTTACTTTTACATCTATTTTACAGTAGCAAATTGAATAATCAAATGTAAGTATAATCATTGCATAGTCTTTAGTGTATTAATTACAAAGAATAAAGCTACAAATTAATTCAGTCAAGAGGAGTAATTCCCTCTTTTCTTTCGTTGTTTGAGTTGTAGCTATTATATAAAGATCTAAACCAGAATCCGATTACACATTAGATTTTTCCACAACTGTTTACAAAAGTCTTTTTACGCGAATACTCACCAAGTCAAATATTCAGATACATTTCTTAATTAAAATAGCCTATAACAAGAGTAATTTATTATAATAAAACTGTAGCCTACATTAATATGTATGATGAGGCCTATTTAATTACATTATACAGAATCGTCCACATCAGCATTGCGATGCATCACAAAAATGATCATACTCCATAGCTCTAGTGTGTGATGGCTAATACTGTGAGCTCAACTATGTTAAGATGAAAAAGGAGTTTATTATTTGACTAATTATAGCCTACTGTATCTAGCTACTGCTAGCATGACCTACCTTTGCTGTGATCTGCATCTTCTCTTAGCCTTGCATTAAAATATGCCGTGAACTTTGGATTTTTTTTCCAACAAATTTGACTGCATGATTTTTCAGTTTATTTTTGCTAATTTTCCCCTTTTCTCTTTCATATTTGGGAGCGTTTTACTGACACTTCTCGCGCAGGACATGCAACGCCCGCACGCACATTCAACCCAAAAGTGATAAAGTGTCATTTTAAGGTAACGGAAAATGTGGTTACAATATTTCCGGTATCACCGGGGGCCCCCCCCTCAGCCCGGGGCCCTGGGCTTAAGCCCAGGCATTAATGTGGCCCTGTCTACAATCTAAGTTTCAGTCTCCAGTCCAAGACCCTCTCCAATTCAATGCTCCCTGCCTAGTTCTAGCCTGTCTCTCCAAAGTAAGACTTTCTGCCTGGTCCAAATCTCTCTCTCTCCTATCCGAGACCCTTTCCAATCCATGACTCCCTGCCTAATTCTAGGCTGTCTCTCCAAAGCAAGACTCTCTGACTGGTGCAGTTCTCTCTTTCCAGTCCAAGACCCTCTCCAATCCAAGACTCTCTGACCTGTCCAAGATTCTCAGCCCAGTACAAGACACTCTCCAATCCAAGACTCTGTCCATTCCAGGTCCCTCTACAATCTTAAGATTCCCTCTCTGACTCTTCTTCTTGTCCAATACTCTATTACAAGACCCAAAGAATCCAAAGTGCCCAACTCCAGTTACTCAATTCACAGTCATCAAAATCCATGCAGGTCGATTCTAATCAGGGATCACTTTATTCCATGCATCAATGCAGTACTCAAGCCAGCCAGAATGGAGACTGGCTCTTTTACATCCAGAGCCAAGGCTCTGTTCCTTTATCTTGGTCCTGCCTCGGTGCTACCCCCACTAAATCACCCACCCCTCCCCCATCCCAGCTCTGCAGTGCTCCCCCTGGAGGGAGAGAGAGAGAGACCAGACTGTGTGCTGAGACTCTACCCCATCTGCAGAGCTGCAGCTTCCTGCGCTAAGGGGGGATATAAGTGCTGACTCTCGAGCAATGCCTGTAGGAACAGTTTAAGCAAGAATCCATATTTAAATAACTAAATGTCTCTCTTAGGTTTAAATAGCAACATGTCTGAAGTACAATTCTAGTCGCTGAGAATGCCATTATTCCAGGATGGTACTTGGGATGGCAACGACATTAGCAATTAAAATATCATAACTGTAATAATGTGCTTTCCCTAATAAAACTGCACTTCAGGATTTTTCTTTTCAAAGTCCCTTACTGTAGATCAAACGCTACAATTTGCATACTACATGTGGCCTTATAATCACTACATCCCTTTACAGTGATCAAGCAGTTCCATTTGCATTTTCTACAAAGCATGATAAGCACATTTTACAAAAGATAAAACAATGACTAAAACGTGTGCCACCCGAAGAATGGTGTGCATGCGGTCCCTTACTCATCAAAGACTACAAATTAATAAGAAAATTAAAATAAAAAGAAATATTAAAAAGTTTCTGCCCCAAGACAAAACACCCCATGGTTCTCCCTTGTATCTCTTTCTCTCTTCCACACACATTCACCCTCATTGTATGAAAGCTTTGACAACAGAGGGACTCATGCTGTGAGTCCATGTCTGAGTTTGCTAAGGAAGTCGATGTAATTACTGTGCAGTGAGAATGTTCGTCTACGCACTTCAGTGCCTCACTAACCGTAAATACCAGGGCACAAGGGAGCACACGAAGAACAGGCCTACAACTCATGAACGTGACAGAGTAAAGAGTTAGCACAAAGTACAAATGTTTAGTGGAAGTGTGTGTACAGCTTATGAGCAATGAGGGGATGTGTACAAGTAAATAGATTTGGGGCGGGCAGAATGACCAAGATCTTATATCATGGTACAAGTAATTTAATATCATGGTAACAATATAAATATCACAGTATAGTTAATGTTCCTGGAAACTGAACCCCTAAATGTATATATCCAGTATATATAGTATACAGTATATTATGACATTAATACATGGTTATTTAATATAAAATATGCATACATCAATCGTGTATGCATAGTTGCAATCATACCTCAGTTGAATTCTATAGTACTACAAGTTGCAGGATTACAGGACTGCAGAACAGCCATAAACAATCTATAGTCGCACTGTATACTGTTCTTACACTGGATGCACGCAGCACAGTGCAACACGTCCCCAAAAAATTACTCTAATTATAATTAACAAAGCTGTCTCTACTTGGAGTGCACATCTGTGACACCGTTTGGAGAGTATGCTGTCATTTTCTATGCGATGTTGGATTTTAATAATTGCGCAGTTATATAGCACAACTCTGGCATGTATGTAAATGAGCAATATGTTGCATGACTAGCTACACAAAGGTGCAGATTAACGGTATTTGTATGTGCACTGCATTTCTGAACACTTTGGTCATTAAATTTCTGGAGAAGTCAAGAAAATAGTTGATGAAATAAACATGCTGAATTAGAGGGAGAAAAAGAAAGCCTTACGACTTTGGGATGGTGAAGTACGTTGCGTTAATGGCCTCTCTATATGTTTTAAATGGCCGTGTTAATGGGCTTTTTATATGAACTGAAATTGCTCTCTTAATGGCTAAAATGGTTTTGTTTGCCAGTTTGTATGTGTTTGTACGCGTGTATGCAACCTGGCACTATCGATCCCTCCCTGCAGTCGACGGGCTGTGAGCTCACACAGAATTGGGAAATGGTGGCTTTTTTGCAGGATTCTGTGATTTCCACTCTTTTATGAGCTCTGCGCCTCTGTATTTCAGCATGAGTGTTTGCCCTCATTGGCCTTGTGAAAAACAATGTGGTCACCTAAGCAGTGATATCAAAGGAGAGTTATATCGCTTTCCCCTCTGCGGAGAGATACTCTAATAAGTGATTTCCTCTTTACCATTTCCCCTCAATTTGAACAAAACGTTTCCTCATTAGCCGCCCCTCTGGAAATTACATATTGAAAATGCCCGTCTGCTGAAGTGTGATATTACAAATTTAGTGGTCAATTAGCCTAGTTTTGGGGCCTAAAGTTATAATTAGATTGTTGTGTGACTGAAGGCCCCTCTTTCCTCTCGATTGCAGCTCCCGCATCGCAGAGTGACATTCTCCACAGCCAATCCTGTGCAAGATCAGCAGGACTCCTCTCAGCAGAGTTACTATGACAGTGGTCTGGAGGAGTCTGAGACCCCCAGCAGCAAGAGCTCTTCAGGACCACGTATCGGCCCCCTCGCCCTGCCTGAGGACCACTATGAACGGACCACCCCTGATGGCAGCATTGGAGAGATGGAACACCCAGAAACCGGTAGGCAATTTAGACTGCTGTTACATCTCGTTTGACAGGGTAACACTGGATCCAGTGAAGAGTTGCCCAGATTAGTTTTTTTTTTGTCATCACTGCTTTGTTTTGGCCGAAGCTATATCTATGAGTTTGGGGTCAGAAGCAGACTCAGCAGGGTCTGTGACTTGCCCATCAGCAAGCCCTCAATCACAACAGCAAATCATTCTTAATGACCCTCTCACACAAGTGTGCTAATTAAAAACTCCGACTAATGGAGCTTTTGGTCTCTGAATAAATCTGCACTTTGACGTCTGCCCAGACAACAGTGTGCTGATCGTAAACAGCTTCTTTGCTCAAGCCAAACTGCTCTCACAGCAGCTGCCGGGGTCATAAAACAATAAGACAAAAAACGAATACAAAAAAGAAAATGCAAGGACTAAGCAGGATAGTCTGCCGTCAATTTCGTTTAGCCATTACTAAATTCCGCCGGAGATGTACTAGACATTCTTCCTGTAATTCATTTATATTGTTGCTCTCATAACCAGAAACATCCTCACAGCAGCTGCCCTCCCAAATTCATCTCTGTTCAATTTAAGCTCCATTACCACGGCAACAGTGCCATAATACCACTTTTTCTTCAGATTTTTGTTCTATTAGTGCTGTTGTGCTTAATTACCATGTTAATATCCCTCTGGATGTCTTAGTGAGCTCATGTTAACATTTTAGCTGTCAAATATACCTTAGTCTTCTCACGTCAGTGTTTTAACATGCTCCGTGAAACACAACGTCCTGTTGATTTCACACTGGGAACCTGCGCCTCATGTGGGGTGTGTCTGCCAGCCCCACAGACATGCATCAGATTCTAGGGGAACCGTTTAAGAAGTGAAATGTCAGCGCTGCATGTGAGTGCATGGGGTGGGGTGTGGGGTGTGTCTGCCAGCCCCACAGACATGCATCAGATTCTAGGGGAACCGTTTAAGAAGTGAAATGTCAGCGCTGCATGTGAGTGCATGGGGTGGGGTGTGGGGTGTGTCTGCCAGCCCCACAGACATGCATCAGATTCTAGGGGAACCGTTTAAGAAGTGAAATGTCAGCGCTGCATGTGACTGGCTCTGTGTTCAACAGAGAAAATCCTATGGCAAATGAACACATAACCTTCTGTCTGTACATTGTCTTGTGGGTCACACCTTAGTCTGATGTGTTATGCATGATGGTCTTTGGCCAATATCTTCAGGAGGCCATGAATAGAGGGACTTTTGTCATTTTATTTAAAAAAAAATGTCTTAAATAAATTTTATTTATTTAAGAAAAATTAAAATATCTCCACAAAGATTTTTTTATAGGACTTTCAGCCTCAAGAAAAAACAAAAAACATCCTAAGATGCAGCACTAAAAGTATAATTGTTACGGGGCTGACGAGACGTGAGACGTGCGGATCCATGTGCAAACTTTATTGTGGAGAAGACAGAGACGTGGTCAAAACAGGCATGGGTCAGATAGAGGCAGACAGGTATATGGTGGGCAAAACACAAGAATAGTCCTAGGGCTAGCGCAGGTCGACGATCGGCAGACAGAATCAAAAAGGGGCAAGACAAAAGGGGTGAATCCAGGGAACCAGGCGAAGATCAGAAACCGAGAAGGCTAAGGCTAAGGTTAAGGCTAAGGAAAATGACAAGGGCTAAGGCTAAGGAAAATGACAAGGGCTAAGGCTAAGGCTAAGGCAACAAACGAGGGCTCTGTAGAGTCGCTATCTCTAGGGGAGTGATAAATGCGGAACAATACTCGGCAGAGGGAAGGGATAAGAGTGAGTGTTATATAGTGAGGGAGTGATATGAAACAGCTGGGTGCAATCAGTGTAAACAGGTGTGTGCAATTCGTGCTGAGTGCAATCAGTAATGCATGATGGGAAATGTAGTCCGGGGTGATGTGCAACAGTGTGTAGTGCGAGAGTCAATGAAATGGAAAGTTCATGG
>NW_015505257.1:502125-520629 GCF_001515645.1 Sinocyclocheilus grahami | reverse complement strand
AAATGACAAGGGCTAAGGCTAAGGCAAATGACTAGGGCTAAGGCTAAGGCTAAGGCTAAGGCAACAAACGAGGGCTCTGTAGAGTCGCTATCTCTAGGGGAGTGATAAATGCGGAACAATACTCGGCAGAGGGAAGGGATAAGAGTGAGTGTTATATAGTGAGGGAGTGATATGAAACAGCTGGGTGCAATCAGTGTAAACAGGTGTGTGCAATTCGTGCTGAGTGCAATCAGTAATGCATGATGGGAAATGTAGTCCGGGGTGCTATGCAACAGTTTGTGTGGTGCGAGACTCAATGAAAAGGAAAGTTCATGGACCGGATTCGTGACAATAATGAACAGAAATTTAAGTCAGATTTTTTTTCCTGACAGGCAATATTCACGCCGTTGTATTTTATAGAACCCATATAACATAAGTATACAATAATAACAACAAAAAATATGTTTATTATTCATAATATGTTATTGTGAATATTTTATTATACTGTACTGTATATAGTATTATTTTTCCTAAAAAATATTTGTATTTTATTCAATTATAAAAATTATTTTTTAAAAGCCAATATAGCAATATATTAACATAAAAACAATAATACTGTTATACTGAAAAATAGCAAAAATTGTATTTAATAATAATAATAATAGTTATTTATTTATTTATTTATTATTAAAATATTTTATTATAAAATTTTAATAAGACAAAGAAATATATTAACGCAATAATAATACTAATTTACTGTAAAATAACAAAAATTGGTATTTATTATTATTATTATTATTATTAAAATAAACGAATAAATCACCCAAAAATGAAAATTACCTCATGATTTACTTCACCCTCAAGCCTTCCTAGGTGTATATGACTTTCTTCTTTCAGACAAATACAATCAGAGTTATATAAAAAAATGTCCTGACTCTTCCAAGCTTTATAATGGAAGTGAATGGAGGTTAAGATTTTGAAGCAAAATAAAGTGCATCCATCCATCATAAAAAGTGCTCCACACGGGTTAATAAAGGCCTTCTGAAGCGAATAGTAGCTTACGCTACGCCTACATCCTACGTCTTCTACTGGAACGCCACTCTCATGAATGTGCGTATGACAGTTAGCAGAAGCTAGAGATTATGGTTTATTAAGTTTTCAATATGTTTATTTTTCTTACACAAACGCATTGATTGGCGTCAGAACAATTTTGAATATAACTCTGATTGTATTCGTCTGAAAGAAGAGAGTCATATACACCTAGGATGGCTTGAGGGTGAGTAAATCGTGGGGTAATTTTCATTTGGGTTTCACAAATTTTCATGGCTGTCTTAATGTCTTTGCTTTCAAATCTTTTATTTTTTTTATTTTTCAGGGAGACCATAAAGCTTCTTTTTTGCTGACAACAGTTTTTATAAACAATTCTCATTCAAAATTTGTGAAGATGGTTGGCGCTTGTTGCGTTTTAATTTCAGATAATAAGCGACTCAAACTCACAGCGCTTGCAAAGACAAGAGTCCTGTGGATAAGCATTTACTGCTAACCAAGCCAGTCCGAGACACTGAAAACACAGACTGCTTGCTTGTAACAACGTGATCTGCTTGCATGTAAATAAACACAGTGTCATGCTTTAAGCACTCATCAGATCCACACGAATCACTAACTACCTATTTTGGATTCCAAATGGTGATGTTTATCGAAAAGTGACAAGTTTGCACCCCTGATCATTGAATAATGCCTTAAATTTTGGTGTTTTTGACTTTTGTAGTGTCCTTTTTTCTCTGTTGATGTCTACAAATATTGTTTTCGTATTCTCTGGGGGGGGGACGTGAGGGAATAGAAATTGTGAAATGTTCATGTTTTGGTGAACTTCTTCTTTAAAGACTAGCATGGCACAAGCTGGCTTTTTGTTGTTGTTTTTTTTTTTGGTGTTGCGAGAGTGAGAAGACTGAGAATTGTTGGCATCTTTGATTTGATCCGATTTGATCTGAAAGTGAGTGAGTCTGACAGCCCTGCTAGCACCGCCGGGTGTGCACGTACATTGATCAGGCAGGGAGGGGAACTGTTAACCAGAGGTAGACCTAATTAAAATATGATTCTCACCTCAGGGAGATTATAAAGAAATCCCTCATTGAGAAATGGAGGAGAAAATGATTTTAAAAAGGCAGTTGTTCCCACTCCCCCACCCCCTCTAGCTATCTACCATGCGGTGCTGCTTCCTGCCCCCTATTTATTTTTGCGGTGGGATTTGAGTGACAGGGTGACAAGCAGGGGCCGGTGGAGGGTTTTGTTCACTGCCGTTGCAATGATTGACAGTTTGGGGAGAGATGCCACTCCGTTTAAACTGGATGAAAAGCAATATGTGAACTTCACACACACATTCCTGTGCGTCTGTGGCCCACAGCAGAAAGGACACCGTGGATCCCCGAAGCAGTTTGGCCTTTGGTTATGAAAAGTCTCCTTTTTTCTGTTGCCGACGTTGGCCCCTTCGTGCAGGAAATGATTGTGTTTTCTGATTTGCTCTGACCTTTGTTACCGGCCCTCTTGATTCCCAGTTCTCATTGACAGTGCTGGAACACGACGCATTGTTCTCTTGCCTATTTTAGATATACAGTGAACACCTGCAGCCTGTGACTGATTCAGTGACTCTAAACCAAACATTTCTGCAGCCCGGGACAATGTGTCGAATATCGTCCATCTCTCATGCTGAGCAAATGGCAGATGTAATATTTCACATGCCCTTCACGGGATATTTGACACAACAACCATTGTTAGCTGCTATCAATACAGAGCGCAATATACATGATACCTCTAATCCATCCATAAGACCGCAAACTGACGTACCAAGAGCTCCGCTAATGTTTCAGCCTGTCACTACACCGCTCGTTTGTCAATCCACTAATGATTGATTGGTGTCATCTTGACAAGAGTTACGCAGCACAGAGCAGAGACTAGTGATTTATATTATGCATATACAGTGCATTGCGTTCACCACAACAGCCACAAACTGTTGATCGCAGTTTGACATTGGTCAACAGATAGGTTTTTTTTTTCCACGAGTGGAGTGGTATAGATGTAGTAATGTACATTAAATGATAATAATATAATAATATTATTTTTTTTAAATGTTATCATTAATAAAACAATGAAAATGTTTAAATGATGTCCCATTGCACATAGGAAATTATTCAGCAACAAAGCGGCGTTATTTTAGTATCATTGATTTTCTAGATTTTACATAGATTTTGTTGATATTTTGAATTAGATTTTATTTTTATGTTTTCATTTTTCATGTCATTTTTTAGTGTCTATATAGTTTTTTATTAAGTTTTAGTTTATCTTATTTATTTAAGTACTTGAACTTTAAATGAAAATGAAGTGTAATTGCCTTTAACACTAGAACCGCTGTATACCTAAAAGCGCCAGCGGGTAAATTTGATTTACCCACGCACATGGCAACTGTATTTATATGGCTAAAGAACATATTATTTCACTGTATTATGCTACTGTCTTCACAAATAAGTGTCTAGGGTCATGAAATGATTATGTCTAGTCATCAACTATATTTTTATCCTGTTGTTTTATGTTCAAGACTTTTTAATGCAGGCTACACTAATTTATAAAGGTCAGTAGCCTAAACTTAAAAAAAAAAAAGTCTGCACTGACAACGGAAATTAGAAGGTAGTAGCCTAAATATTTGGGTGGTTTAATATTATAATACAATGTCATTAATCAATATATACAAGTTTGCACCCCTGATCATTGAATAATGCCTTAAATTTTGGTGTTTTTGACTTTTGTAGTGTCCTTTTTTCTCTGTTGATGTCTACAAATATTGTTTTCGTATTCTCTGGGGGGGGGACGTGAGGGAATAGAAATTGTGAAATGTTCATGTTTTGGTGAACTTCTTCTTTAAAGACTAGCATGGCACAAGCTGGCTTTTTGTTGTTGTTTTTTTTTTTGGTGTTGCGAGAGTGAGAAGACTGAGAATTGTTGGCATCTTTGATTTGATCCGATTTGATCTGAAAGTGAGTGAGTCTGACAGCCCTGCTAGCACCGCCGGGTGTGCACGTACATTGATCAGGCAGGGAGGGGAACTGTTAACCAGAGGTAGACCTAATTAAAATGTGATTCTCACCTCAGGGAGATTATAAAGAAATCCCTCATTGAGAAATGGAGGAGAAAATGATTTTAAAAAGGCAGTTGTTCCCACTCCCCCACCCCCTCTAGCCATCTACCATACGGTGCTGCTTCCTGCCCCCTATTTATTTTTGCGGTGGGATTTGAGTGACAGGGTGACAAGCAGGGGCCGGTGGAGGGTTTTGTTCACTGCCGTTGCAATGATTGACAGTTTGGGGAGAGATGCCACTCCGTTTAAACTGGATGAAAAGCAATATGTGAACTTCACACACACATTCCTGTGCGTCTGTGGCCCACAGCAGAAATAACACCGTGGATCCTGAAGCAGTTTGGCCTTTGGTTATGAAAAGTCTCCTTTTTTCTGTTGTCGACGTTGGCCCCTTCGTGCACGAAACGATTGTGTTTTATGATTTGCTCTGACCTTTGTTACCGGCCCTCTTGATTCCCAGTTCTCATTGACAGTGCTGGAACACGACGCATTGTTCTCTTGCCTATTTTAGATATACAGTGAACACCTGCAGCCTGTGACTGATTCAGTGACTCTAAACCAAACATTTCTGCAGCCCGGGACAATGTGTCGAATATCGTCCATCTCTCATGCTGAGCAAATGGCAGATGTAATATTTCATATGCCCTTCACGGGATATTTGACACAACAACCATTGTTAGCTGCTATCAATACAGAGCGCAATATACATGATACCTCTAATCCATCCATAAGACCGCAAACTGACGTACCAAGAGCTCCGCTAATGTTTCAGCCTGTCACTACACCGCTCGTTTGTCAATCCACTAATGATTGATTGGTGTCATCTTGACAAGAGTTACGCAGCACAGAGCAGAGACTAGTGATTTATATTATGCATATACAGTGCATTGCGTTCACCACAACAGCCACAAACTGTTGATCGCAGTTTGACATTGGTCAACAGATAGGTTTTTTTTTTCCACGAGTGGAGTGGTATAGATGTAGTAATGTACATTAAATGATAATAATATAATAATATTATTTTTTTTAAATGTTATCATTAATAAAACAATGAAAATGTTTAAATGATGTCCCATTGCACATAGGAAATTATTCAGCAACAAAGCGGCGTTATTTTAGTATCATTGATTTTCTAGATTTTACATAGATTTTGTTGATATTTTGAATTAGATTTTATTTTTATGTTTTCATTTTTCATGTCATTTTTTAGTGTCTATATAGTTTTTTATTAAGTTTTAGTTTATCTTATTTATTTAAGTACTTGAACTTTAAATGAAAATGAAGTGTAATTGCCTTTAACACTAGAACCGCTGTATACCTAAAAGCGCCAGCGGGTAAATTTGATTTACCCACGCACATGGCAACTGTATTTATATGGCTAAAGAACATATTATTTCACTGTATTATGCTACTGTCTTCACAAATAAGTGTCTAGGGTCATGAAATGATTATGTCTAGTCATCAACTATATTTTTATCCTGTTGTTTTATGTTCAAGACTTTTTAATGCAGGCTACACTAATTTATAAAGGTCAGTAGCCTAAACTTAAAAAAAAAAAAGTCTGCACTGACAACGGAAATTAGAAGGTAGTAGCCTAAATATTTGGGTGGTTTAATATTATAATACAATGTCATTAATCAATATATTAAGATAACCCATTCTATGAATGACTAAAACAGCCTATAGACAATAATGAGCAATCATAATTCACCACACTACATAGGATGATGTGATGAAAAATTAAAGCGCACAGCTTCACTTAAATATTTATTCATTTGTTTAGTTATATCATTTATAATTTGAATAAGAGAACAACACCATTAAACTTTGGGTAATCAAAAAAATGGTTTTATTCATTACATCACATAGATCGGGGATTTTTTTCTTCAGGAAACGGCCAGACTAATAGCAACACAGTAGCGAACAATAAACGATATGGCAAGACAAAAGACCAAAGTTTGACCAATTAGAGTAGCGTCAGGCTAAAACATGAAAATATGATATCTGGATCACTGTCAGATGAGCCGTCAGATGCTGAGCCAACCCAGGACGCATAACTTACCATCAGACTCTCCATCACTCCATTTAGCGTTTCTAATACCTACCTTCCATAAATCACTTTTTTTGTCATTTTGACTGCTAAATCAGTGAGTGAAAGGCGTTGCCTAGAAATGTACAATGTTAAAACATAAGCGGCAAGAAAATGACAGCGTGAAAATATATGCATTATATAGCGGGTAAATTTGACCCGCTGGCGCTTATAGGTATAAATGCACCGTTTTTTTTATCTGGTTTTATCTAAATAATTTTTAACAACATTGGATTGTAAATTACATAATTTTTGTAAAAGTCAATGACTTGGAGACTTGAATGTATTATTTTAAGTCTGTTATGTACATTTGAAAAACAGCCACGGGTAAAATTTAAGATTAAGGCGGTTCTAGTGTTAATTGCCTTGACTACTAGCCTAAAAAAATACTTATACACACACACACACACATGCTGGTGACAGAGTTGTCTCCACAACTTTTTGAAAGTTTCTTCAGCATGGTTTTGTTTGGTTAGTGTGTGTTGTAATGGACCGGCTATAAGGTGCTGGAATTTCTTATTTTTATTGCTGTATGTTTGTGGTTGTTATCAGTTGTGGAAAGAAACAGTGGCATTTCTCTCCAGCTCACACCTCCCAGACATGGACTCTAATCTATTGCCTTTCAGCAGCTTGCCATCCATTCTAGTGAATTCACAAAACAAAATGCAAACAAATGTCACCCCAGTCCAAATGCACATCCACCAATATACATTTGGTTTATTAAAATAAAAAGTTGTATTAGTGCAGATTAGAACCTGGAACCTCTTGCACTCAAAGTGATAATGTTAGCACTGGACCATCAAGACACGGTGAGCGTGATTTGACCAAGTACAAAATGTTCCTGGATCAACATCCTTGTTGATCCTGGAACATCATTCCAATCAACCAATCAGAATTGAGAGATAACTTTTCAGGAAATGTCAGTTGTAGACTAACAATCAGGATTAGGTGCTTCTACACCCTTGTTAATCAGCTGTCATTTCCCTCTGATTTTAGGAATAAATTATGGGTAAGGTTAGGTTTAGGTGTAGGGATTGGGTTAAGTCTGTATCTTTGGACAGTAATGTTGATCCAGGATCAGCAAAAGATGTTGATCCAGGAACATGTCTTACTTGGCAAAATCACGGCGACCATCAAGACACACTTATTGTTCAATTGCTGATCCACGCACATGTTCACTGACCTAAGTGACTTTGGTAGATCAGATTAAACATGCCATGAGCTGATTGGACCTATTCAAAACAGTACAAGATCATTTGAAATTGTTTGTGCATAACATAATTAATATTCATGAGAAATGTTGTGACATCGCAACCATTTCTGAGAATTCTAACTGTGACACCCATTGTATCTTATTTTGTGCTGCAGAAAACACACTTGTCTCTAACATCAATTTAATGTAAAAACGTACACTTTGTCATTTCTCATTTTGCAGTTTGCAGCAGTGTTCTTATATGTATAGAAGCCATTAGGATCGATAAACGCGTGCTTCTGACCGCACACTCACACAGCTAATGAAACATCAACCTTAGAAATAAACAACCGTAACATTGAGATTATGCCGCTGAATACAGCGAGCCCCAGTTGAAACGCATACACGAGAATGCGTGTTTCATTTAAACTTGTTCTCATGGCCTTAACTATCGGCGTGTCCTCAGAGCGATTACATGCTCTATACTACGTGTTGCTCCAGCTGTATGAACACAGATGCGTAAATGCTGCTGCAAATATGCTTTTTTCAATTAGCAGACCAGGTAATATACACAGCGATATGGATTAAAACAGCATTCACTTATCTTAGATGTGGATTTCAGATGTTCTGAAACACGCTGCAACAGTTTGATTTGCGAGCAGCGATGCTTAATTTGCTCCGAAGCAAGCTAAAAAGCTGCTGAATACTGAATACAGCTTATATAGGAATGCCGCGATAGGTGTCGTATTCCTATAGGTAGATGTGATCAGCTGAGAATCAGCTGATGCAAGCTTGACTCACGTGACCTGCCAGAACTAACGCTAAAGCTTAATTTTTAGACTAACAATCAGGATTAGGTGCTTCTACACCCTTGTTAATCAGCTGTCATTTCCCTCTGATTTTAGGAATAAATTATGGGTAAGGTTAGGTTTAGGGGTAGGGATTGGGTTAACTCTGTATCTTTGGACAGTAATGTTGATCCAGGATCAGCAAAAGATGTTGATCCAGGAACATGTCTTACTTGGCAAAATCACGGCGACCATCAAGACACACTTATTGTTCAATTGCTGATCCACGCACATGTTCACTGACCTAAGTGACTTTGGTAGATCAGATTAAACATGTCATGAGCTGATTGGACCTATTCAAAACAGTACAAGATCATTTGAAATTGTTTGTGCATAACATAATTAATATTCATGAGAAATGTTGTGACGTCGCAACCATTTCTGAGAATTCTAACTGTGACACCCATTGTATCTTATTTTGTGCTGCAGAAAACACACTTGTCTCTAACATCAATGTAATGTAAAAACGTACACTTTGTCATTTCTCATTTTGCAGTTTGCAGCAGTGTTATATCGTTCCATCAGTAAATATCAAATTTGAGCTCAGGCAGTTGTCAGACATATTCTTAAGAAGTCAACAAAACCCCGGCGTCTCCTCTGCACGAACACCAGACAGTTACAGAGGTTTACACTGGATGCTGGAAGAGGAAGTCTTTGAAGTGTGTTTCCATGGCACCCGCACGATTCCCTTTTGATCCTGGATCAGATTGAAGTAAGAGTGATGTAATTTGGTGGTATATATGGTGGGGGAGAGAAGGGGCGGTGGTCTTAAATTCTGGGATTCAATGATTTAGTGGAAGGAAAATGTTTTCTGCTTTGTGCTCTCTCTCTCTCCCTCTTTCTGTCTGTCTACCTGTCTGTCTGAGTCTTTGTATCCCTTTCTGTCTCTCTATCTCTCACTATTGCTCTGTCTTCCCCTTGTTGTCGGTCTCATTTTTGTCTCTCTTCCCTTTCAATCTGTTTCTCTCTCTCTCTTTTCTCTAGAGAAAAGGCTCAGACGGGCTTCCTGAGATCTCTGATACACAATTTGATTTTCATGTAACATGATCTGTTACTATTGATTTCTGCAGTTCTCATTTTGGCATTAACATTAGCTCTGGTTTTTGGTTTGCTCTTGGTTTTTGTTCTGTACTATGTTTCCCTGATCTTCCTGTGTTTAAGTACTGTAGGGCGAATATAAGAAACACTTCTGTGCACACTATTTAAAAGCAAAAACCTGCTTTGACCACTTGCAATCCAGTTTAACTAGTTGCTAAATGCATTTAAGTAGCACTGTGTTGTATTTACATTAAGTAATTGACTGTTTTCAATGTAAACACACCTCCTTTCTATGTAAATGAGGCTTACTATAGATTAGATTATACACTTTATTTTAAGGTATCCTTGTTACAGTGTAATTATACATTTAAGAACATGTACTTACTAAAGTGTAAAATGTTTTTTTGAAGTTGTAAATTAAAGATTATTGAAGTACGTTTTACAAGAAAGTAAAGTTCTACTTTAAAATGTAATGTTTAATTCAGTGCTTTCCTTTTCTTTGTAATTATTTGAATTTTACTAGCAATTTCTGAGTGAAAATTATTTCAAAGTAAATCCTACATTTGTTGTGTATAGGGTTAGGATTAGTGTTTAGTTTAGAGTTAGTTGATTTATTGTTATTACTATAGTAAGTATATGGAACATGTACAACATGTGACACTGTAAAATGAAGTGTTACTGTAGATTATGCCTTATTTATAAAACTACATGCCTGTCACAATTAACGTCACTCTATTACTGTTTGTGGAAGGCAGACATAAGGGCAATATCATATAAAAGAGATGTTTGCATACATTTACGATTGATCACTAAAACAGTTATACATCAAATTATGGAGAAGAGTGTTATAGAAGTGTACATTCAACACTTGAGCTGAAGTACACTGAGAAAACTTTACTTGGAAACAGTTTTCACTCAGAAATTGCTTGTAAATTTTACAAAGAAATGGCAAGTAACACATAGGATTAAGTGTGAAATTTTGAAGACTAAAATTGTATTTTCTAGTAAAACATACAACAATAATCTTTAAACAGTATAATGACAGTATAATGCTGTATGGTACCAGTAAAACATGCCAGATCACAATAGTCCACTGAATCCTCCACAACCAAGCACACCAATACGCAAAAGAGGGAAATGCAGTATAAAAATTGTTCAGTCATTTTATATTTGCATAATTCCTCTAGTGAATTGGATGCTTTTTTTCCCCTGTGTTCTGGTTGAGATCTTGGCTAAAGACTTTCCATAAACCAACTTTTTAGAAAAGCATTGATTTTGTTAAATGAACTTTTGCCCTAGCAGCCTTACATATTTATGCATTGATGAGTAATTCACATCGCTATATCACCATATGTAGGCAGATAAATTATACAGTGCTGTATAATAATTCATGTTAATTAGAAATAATTTTATACTCCATAGTTAATAAACAGGAAAAAGACATTGCTTCCCATGGACTGAATGATTGTCAGTGTTTTTAGTTGTATTGAACGCAATCTTTCAATAAATCTGTCATCATCGTAGACATTATTAGAATTGATGAGCATCATTAGTTTAAGTGCTGGCTAATGCTTATTAGTATCATATTAGCATTATATGATGAAAAATGAACATGAAATCAAAAGTGTACAGTTTATGGCGGGCCACTTATTTCTCTTGCAGATCTCATCAGTGATGTTTTGAGTGTGTTCGTATGTGGCCCCAGCTGCTTGAGTCACAGTAAATGCATTACAGATGAACTTGCCTGCATATAGAAACATCACTACAATGGCGACAACACAATTTCAGTGTACTACAACAGCTTGCACTTCACTCTAGATGCTGTTCTATATTATACAGTAAATATGGCAACACAGAGGCCACCCAAAATAGAGATTTCTGTACTAATGCGTACAGGCGCACCCAGTTTTGATTATGATTTTTCAAGACAGGCAGCGCTAGCGGTGAGAACGTCTGCCATAACAGGTTCAGAGTTTTAATCTTCTCTCTTAATTGGACTCGTTTGATTGGACGAGCCAGGTGTACAGAACTCATTTATGTAGACAATCTGAGTGACAGCCAGCAAACAATGACATGCTCGCAAATGCTGATTTTCTCTTTATTGCGGCTTCCTCCACTCGAGAGAGAAGGAAAAAGAGGAGGGATTGACGCTGATGAATCATTCCTTCCTGATAAGTGGTTGTTTGACTCTGATTAGGGCTGCTAATTTTGATTTATGAGGGAACTATCAAGCATGTTTTTTTTGTATCGAACATCGCAGTTTTCTAACGTCAATCCAGTCTTGTGTGCGTCTGGAATAATTTGACTCTCAGAAAGGCTTTTAAAGGCTCATTAGACACGATTGTCAGAATGCTTGGTCTTTAAGGCAGAGCAGGGGTGCCGTGTAAAAAAAAATATTTTTTAAATATTTTTAAATTGCTAAAATGTTCAAAAAAGCAGCTATTATATAATATCCATTTCTGATGTCGCCAATAATTAGAGATGCACTGAAATTCTTGCTGCCGAAAATTAGTTCACCGCTCAAGATTCACTTTCACGTGGTGTGACGCTCTGTGTATTATCCCGCTCTATGCGTGTGTGTGTGCTCCGCTCAGTCGCTCACGGCCCATGTGAGGGCTCCATTCATATACCGTTCATGCTCATCGGAACAGCAAAGTCCACTCAAAAATCGAGCTGACCGGAAACATCTATGTAGTACAGTATTGTTTCTGTTTGCAATAGCCCTACTGTGCTGTAACAAGGTGTGGTAAATGGGCAACTCTGGTAACGCTGCCCTCTCATTCATTGATCTGCTAACCGTTATGCTCACGTGTCCTCTGATAATAATAGCTTTCTAGAATTAAACATTATTTGGATAATTGGTAAAAAAAAAAAAAAATCTCTTAATAGCCCTACTGTGTGTTAGACCTACCTGAAAAACTAAAAAGCTATTTATTTAATTTGTAGGCCTATGTTAATTTTTATTTGTGCTATCATTAGTCATTTCTTTATTTGTTCTTATTTTATTATTAACTGCTTAGCCTCCCTGTCATTTTTTATTCAATTCAAAGTTTTAAATCAAGCTATCTCATGCTACTGCAACAAAATTACCCAACTGTAAAATCAAAAATACACTGAGTGAGCAAATCTTTGTTTAATTACCATTATAACTAGCTATCTCACAATGTTTACATATGAATAAAAGCCTACATTAAAATCTGTCATATAAATTGGTCTTTTCATTAGAAATTAGCCTACTGATTGCCACCATTGATGGACAATTTTTTTATAATATTAAAAATATCTGTATGACAGTATATTGTGCAGTTCTTCCCTGCTGTACCGAATATCTATACTTTTCAAAGTATCATATCGAAGTTAGAAATTCAAATATTGTGACAAAATTAATTTTGTAGGGTGCCACAAATTTGTTAAAATTTCCAAAGGGTGCCGCGCCTAACGAAAGGTTGGGAAACACTGCTCTAAGGCACTGATATTGGGTCCTATACTCGTGTTAGATTGCTTTTGTAGTCTTTAAGACAAGCACTCGCTCGTCCCACAGGGAGCGGCAAGTGCACAGGTTTCCTCCCTGAGAGCTCGCTGGGAGTTTTACACAGGTCAATGGTGACGTTTGACCACATCTCAACGCCCACAGTTTGTCCTGTGTGTGGTGATCAGCTTGGGCTGTTTGATCCCCAGATGGAGGTATTTGCATGTGGCCTGGCTGAGCCTTCTTTTGAAGCCCCAACATGAGCCACAGCACATATGGCCAGAGTGGAAAAAGAGACAGAGATAAAATGGTATTTGCATAATGATGAGGTACTTTAGCAATGCCGTGTGATTTTTTTTTTCTTTCTTTCTTCTTCGTTCCTGTGATGTTTTGGGTGCCTTATGAAGTCCTAATAATGTAGCATGTCTTTTGAACTCTTCTGACAGCTTCTCTCTTAGTTTCAAGCTCTGGGTTTTAATGAACTCATTTTTCATTGTGTCCCGAGTTCGTTCAGTCACATGTCACATTCAGATCTCATGCTGCTTTAGTGGTTGGTATTGTTTGTGAGTGACTTGTGTGTGATCGTTTGCTAGTTTTTGGGCGTACCAAAGATGATGTGTTTTTGTTTGTTTTGTATTTGACAATGCGTATGTGTATGGCGATGGAGAAGAACTTCATAACTGGTATATATCCAGACGTGCGTATAGTAAACAAGTGTGCTTTTAACATTTTAAAGAGCCACTTGAGAGTACACTAAGAAATCTTTGGTCTAGGATTTACTTTGAAGGATTTTGACTCAGAAATTTTGTACAAATAGTTACAAAGAAACGGAAAGTAACAAATTTAATTAAACGTGACATTTTGGAAAGACTGGAATAGTATTTTCTTGAAAAGCGTACTACAATAATATTTATGTACAACTTAAAAAATGTCTTTTAAACTCTGCTGACAGCTTCTCTCTTAGTTTCAAATTCTGGATTTTAATGAAATAATTTTTCAATGTGTCCAGAACTCGTTCAATTGCATGTCACAATCAAGTCTCGCATCGCTTTGGCGATTGGTCTTGTTTGTGAGTGATTTGTGTTTATGTGTGATTGTTCACAAATTTGTCGGGCAAACCAAAGATTGCACGTCTTTGTTTGTGCTGTATGTGGCAATGCATACGCGTATGGTGATGAAGAAGAACGTTTTAACTGTATATGTCCAGATGTGTGGTTTAACCAAGTGCACTTTTAACATTTTTAAGAGTCAGGTGTGGTGAAGGACCCTGAAAAAACTTTGATGTAGGATTTACTTTGAAACCATTTTCACTCAGAAATTACTAGTAAATTTCACAAATAATTGCAACAGCAAGTAACACATTGAAGTAAGCAGGAATTTCTTTAAGACTGAAATAGTGTTTTCCTGTAAAATTTACTCCATTAATCTTTGTTTTATTTAAAAATTCGAAAAAAATCCATCTTTGTAGCATTTCCTTTGAACTCCGTTGACAGCTTCTCTCTTAGTTTCAAGCTTTGGGTTTTAATGAAACCATTTTCATTGTGTCCCGAGCTCGTTCAATCACACGTCGTGTTCAGATCTCATGTTTGTCTGTGATCATTCACTAGTTTGTTGGGTGAACCAAAGATGACGTGTCTTTGTTTGTTCTGTATGTGACAATGCGTGTGTTGAAAGAGAGGAAGAGAGAGGGACAGACTGAAGAACAGAGTGTTAGTCTGAGGGGCTTGTTTGTCTTCTGGGTGCCAGCTTGGGCTGTTGCCCGGGTGCCAGTGTGGCGTGACGACGCGGGGCATGGCTCTGTTCAGACAGATGGCGTTGGGCCTTGTCAGAGTCCCTGCCTGTTAGTAGAATTGATTGCAGCGGCCCAAGCCAGCCTCTCTGCTCTCTGCTCTCTGCTCAACCTTTCCCACAAGAGAGAGGTGCATGTGATGCTCTGGATTTTTCGGACAGTATTTATTTTTCTCCTAGTGGTTGTTTCAGGTGGAGGGGGGAGGAGTGAAACAATGTGTCCTGGTTCTGTTTACCCTCAAGAGGTGAGCTGTCAGTGGCTCTCTGGCCTTAATGCCAGTAGGTTCCAGCACAGCTATTGTGCTCATTGTGCAAATGTTCACTTTTTTACCACCTTTATTGTTCAGTACTGCGCCGTTTGCAGTGACAGTGCAGTGGCAGGAAAAAATAACCAACTATAGGGCTCAGATGTATCTGTGTTGCCGAGTTTGGGTGAATGCAAACAGAGTGCGGAGAGATCGAGAGAGTGGGTCACAACCCGGTTTAAAAGAGTGTTCTGGTTCAGAAAATAATTTCAGCTGTCCCATATTTCTTTTTAAGGCATATATAAAGTGAACGAGGCTATGAACGAGATGAATGAATGAATGAACGAAAGCACTAACCATAAATAGCAATTGGGATTATAGTTCTAGCCAAATATAGTTATTTTTATGTAAGATTTTTTTTCTTTTGTGTAAAGGCCAGTTCTCGCCAAGAATAATAACTATAGTAACTTTTCGAAATGTTTGCTTCATTTAATCAGTTTTCCTTTTCTTAACGGTTTTATTCTGAAAGCTCAATGCATTAAAAAACCAAACCAAACTTCACCTTCCAGCGCAAGCATGCAGCACTTTCTGCTTAGTTCACTTTGTCACACTTTTAAAGTATTTGGTGTCTAAGTGTGTGTAACACTAAAGGAGAGCTCAACAAAGTCATTTATTTAATCATTTTAATATTATTTAGATGTTGTTGTTTTTTTATAAACATTGAGAATCTGCGGTCCAATCTGATCTGCGTTTTTTGTCCAGGTGTACTCTCTTCCTCTTCTCCAAGCACCCATTTTCAGCCCTCCCTTCGTGCGCCGCTCCAATGTTTACCCAGGATTGTCTGTAATGACCGCGGGGCGATCTGGCCCAAGTGGTGCAGATAACATCTGTTATTAGGACAAAGTGGATCACTCAAAATACAGCAGTAGGTTCAGGGCTTGATGGGGTCTCGGCAATGTGAGCTGATCATAGATAAAAATTAGATGATTATCGCCTTCACGGAACATCAACATCAGCCTTCGGTTTGTGCCTCAATGAAACTGATTATACCCTCATCATGTCACATTACAATAAAGCACAAATAAGCCCTTTCAAACCTCTCGCCTGCCCCTCACTCATTTTCCAACAAATAACACCCAATGTTTCCTCAAGTTACATCATGTGAACTGAAACGTCTGGCTGGATGTTGTATATCGAACTATAGCATGCCTTTGCTGCAGTGTGATTTCTCATCTTCATGCCACATATAATATATAATTCCGTTATTATTTATTTAATGGCCATGAGATATTAGTTAATTCATAAACACCAGTAAAGCTGAAATGTTGGTGCTTCAATAGATTTTTTCAGAAAGATACTATAGATTCAATATTCTTTTTGTGAGCAGTCGATTTGAGCATGCTTTCTGTGAGCGTGTGAAGCAAAACCATTGGTAACACTTTATTTTGATGGTCCCTTTTGAACATTCTGTTGACAAAATATAATGTTGCACCTACATGTCTACTTACTCACAATAGAGTATTAGAAGACTTTCTGCTTAATATCTGCTAACGCTTTGTTGTGATGGTCTCCCAACAGACATTCTACTGACTATAAGTAACTTTGCAAGTACATGTCAACTTATTCTAACCCTAACCCTACCAGTCTACTAATACTCTACTAACACTCTAATGAGAGTTAGTAGACATGTAGGTGCAACGTTATTTATAGTCAACAGAATGTGTTAAAGGGACCATCAAAATAAAGTGAAACCAAACCTTTTATACTGCCATGTGGATTGCTCACACAATAAACACCTTTGATTGTCTGACAAATGGAGAGCATTACAATACACATAGCACAACATAACCCAATAAATAACACGCAAAGTTGGGGAAGTTGACATTATAGCCTGTAAGTTAGAAGAGTAAGGGGAACTGTTAAGACATTATAGAGACGTGGGGGATAATTTTAAAAAGCGCATTAAAATACTCCACAGTGTTTGTATGCGTGGTTGCTGCTGCGTACTGATGTTGCAGAACAGTGGCTGATGGGTTGTGATGAGCCGAAGCTGGACAGAGGATTAGCTCAAAACAAAGAGGAATAAATGATTTTAGCAAATGGCTGCAATATAACAAAGAGTGAAAAATTTAAGGGGGTCTGAATACTTTCCGTACCCACTGTATATGAGCTCAGGCTGGAGCTCCACAGTCTCTGTAAGGGGGTTCCTGAGCAAATTAGACACACCACGGGTCAATGGACCCTTTTCACACTGTAGAATTGTGACTGTGATGACACGTTTTCACAGTTCTTAACATCATAAAAGCCATTTTATTTCGGCTTCCAATGGTTATGAAAATACACTAATCGAGATAAAACGATCATTGTACCACATTCTACCCATTTCCAGCAGTGTGCTATCGCTCATTAAAAGCCCAAACTTAACGTGCAAATCAGTAAAACCAAAAAAAAATCAAAAGTGAGATCTCTTTAACATCTCAAATATTTCTCCTAGACAAAAATGAGGTTACTTTAAAACCACTTATCCACAGCGCGTGAGCTTGTGAGACGCTGACGCGCTGAATTCCGTTACCTGGGCAGAATGCGAATATCTCACCGATGGAAGCACACAGAAACCTGAAAATGGTCTTGTTTGAAAGAAGAGATCCTAATCTAAAAGGTAATATAGAGTTTATAGATATTTGTGGCTGTTTGCAGCTAACTGAAGCAGTGCTACGAGTAGAAATGTTACACAATAAAAAGTTCCGTTTTTTTCCCATCGCAATTCAATTGAAGATAATTCGATCTATGATTGTCACACAATAAAATAATCTACATCGTGAAATTCCTGAGAATGAGAGCTTCCTTGTGATATATGACTTGACTTTATTGTAAAAAATATATCAAATACACATTCTTCGCAAAAAAAGTTTACAATGGCTAGGCGGAAAATCGTGTGTGGGACGAATACATTTCTAAGCTTAATTTTACTGCTTTATGAATATAAAAACCAAAAGGAATGGTATTCTTTGTAAAGAAGACACTCCAAGCTTTCAAATGAACCCATATATATGGGCTGATACCATATAAGGAAGGCTATGCAAATGAAGCATACACATTTTTAACGTGACTTTGGACCCGTATCCGGGTCCGCAGAGTTTTAAGATTGAGTGGAGATTTTTGCTCGAGTCTCCTGCTTCTCAAACTTGTCTCCTAAGACAAAAACTCTAACAATCTCACAATGGTCTCCTTTAAAGCTTTAGAAGAGATCTCAACAACTTTACACTCTGTGCTCAGATATTTTTCCTTAGCTGCAGACACTGGATCTCTCACATTTGTCTCCTTTAAAGTTTTAGAAGAGATCTCAACACTGTGCTCATATTTTTCTCCTAAAAAAATAAAAAGTCTAAAAAAATAAATAAAGGTACTGCTCTTATACTAAACATCTTGCACTTGTAAGTCCTTTCTAGTGTGTTTGGAAAATGTGGTGTATATACAATGCTGTACATTGAAGAATTTAAACATTTAAAGTAGTAACCCTTGATATTCTGAAATGTGTAATGCTATTTAAATGATAGTTTTGGTATTTACAATATTAGTAAAAGTTTAACATTTCTCTTAAAATAAAACTGAAGACATCGTAAGACAAAGCTGATATCTCAATGAGCAGTGTTTCCCCTAGGTTTATGGCTTGGGGGGGGGGGGGGGGGGGGGGGGGGTTGTGTGTTTTTTGCGTGTTTTTTTGTTT
>NW_015505257.1:450401-501552 GCF_001515645.1 Sinocyclocheilus grahami | reverse complement strand
TATTACTTTTAGTGCCCTAAGAAATGTTTTTTTTGTCCAACCTTATCTTTAATTGTAACCAAATTCTGTTTTAGCATGTCTAATTTGAAAGCATAAAACAAGTTTCATTTATTCTTACAATAGCCTTATGATTTTTTTGCTCAGAAATTCTGTGTTGTGTATTTACATTTTGTTTTAAGGCATAAAACATTCATTTAATCTATCTTTTAAGTAATGAAAATAAAGGTCATGTAATATTACAATTAAAACATTGAAGAAATATTGTATGATTATTCCTTAAAAATAAGGTTTTAATCATTTTAGTAGTAGTAGTAGCAGCCTGTTACTTACATTCTACTCAACAATAGTAATATATTTCTGCCAATGCCCTCAAGTTAAACCGAACTTTTATTTTGACGGGTTGCCGTGAATACCTTTACATTTCTGTGATGATATGAGGATAGTTTTACTCAAATGAAACGGTGAAATGCTCATGAAGTGGCTCTCAGAGCAGTTCTGGAGATGTTGTTCATGTATTTATGTCCTCATTAGTGAGACGGCAGACGCTAATATCACCGGAAGTGTCACCAGCGTTTCAGTAGAGTACTACACAAAACCGCGTGTCTGTGCCATTCATTAACACAGAGACACGGAGAATTCATTTTTAAATATGAATCGTTTTGCGGCTTAATATTTACAAATACTAGTGGGAGTGGGCTTACGTGTGTGTGTGTGTGTGTGTGTGTGTGTGTGTGTGCGTGAGCGCGAGCGCGTGCATTGGGCGGAACTCCGCTGTGCGTGATACAGAGAGCATGACCATAACGTAGAGACTGAAATGACATGCCGTCCTGTAAATAAGATAAATAACATAAGGCTATTTAGTTTGCTTAATGAAAGAACAAGGTATAGACATGTTCTATAAGAAAGGTAACTTTAAATTACTTCTGTTGTGATCTGGTGCTATAGAGAAAACATAATTAAATAAAATTATCTTGACCTTCAAGGGGGGCAGGGGGGTGCCGTTGGGGGGGCGGGCCGCCCCTCTAAAATAATAGCAGGGGAAACACTGATGAGACATATAAGAGAATCACCCCTTATCGTGAGTGTGGAGTAACCTCTGTCAGAACCATAGCCTTGTGGGCAGCACATCGACGTGAAGGCACAACTGCACTTCAGACAACATGGGTTCGACTCCCAGCTAAAGGTACTTTCCTGCTTCTGTTCAATTCTCACCTGTCCAATTGTTTCCTGTCTCTACTTCTACTGTCCTGACCATTAAAGGTGAAAAACCCTGTTGTAATCAAAAAAAAATAAAAGCAACCTCTGAGCAGTAAAATATTTTTATAATGTAGTCTTGCAAGAGATTACAGCAAGACAATAAAGAGATCTCCCATGTTTCTCACACGTTTCTCTCTCATTGTCATTTTGGATTCCTTTCTTTTTTAGAACTTTCTCATGTCTCAGTTGTGTCTACTTTCATTTCTCCTAAGGATTTTTAGGAGAAACATCTGAGACACTGTTGAGACTAAAATGAGAGATACATGAGAATCTCATCTAAGTCTCCTGAGCTTAGGAAAAGCAACCACTGAGCAACAATTTTTTCCTATGGGAATCAACATGACTTTAGCAAAATGGGACTTGATTTATTAAAGTTTTTTAAAGAGAACTCATAAAGTTTGTCAGACGGCTTTCTGTGCACACGCTTCGAGATGGAACATAACACAAGTAAAGTGAAGTTTTAGCTTAGGGTGTGTCCTTAAACAGTCAAATAGAAGCAAAAAGGTCTAAATGCAGTGCTTGGTGATTATTCACGTAAACCCTTGTCAGTTATGTCTTAAGTGAACAGTTGAGAGTGAAAATATGTCTAACAGTATATTGGATACGTACAGCTCTTAAAGTGACAGGCAGGCTGCTGTCTGTGTGCTCAATATTAATCAAACAACAAAAGACAAAGAGAAAATCACTCACTGCTCTTGACTGAAGGACATTTGTAGCCTGAATAAGAAACGAAGAATAAACAAAGCAAGTGAAGACTATGCTGTTTTATTTTACTTTCAATTGTTCAATTTCTGTAGTAGACTGTTAGCTGAATACTTCAGACTTGCATACAAAGCGCTGTTTACTTCACTTGTATCTTTTTTCTATTGTATTTGTCCTTTGCTTTTTTTGTTTTGTTGTATTACTGTTTACTTATTTTTGAAAAAACAATTATGAGGACTTTGTTCACATAAGCGCACACACACACACACACACACACACACACACATAAAACGACAGTACCTTTATAACCTTTTTGAATGTTTGAAGTTTTGGTTACACAGTTGGAACAGGTGGAACAGTTACCTCTCAGGTTTCATTAATTATATCTAAATGTGTTAAGGTTAACCAAAGTCTTATGGGTTTGGAACGACATGAGGGTGAGTAAATGATGACAGTTAGCTGAATACTTCAGACTTGCATACAAAGCGCTGTTTACTTCACTTGTATCTTTTTTCTATTGTATTTGTCCTTTGCTTTTTTTGTTTTGTTGTATTACTGTTTACTTATTTTTGAAAAAACAATTATGAGGACTTTGTTCACATAAGCGCACACACACACACACACACACACACACACACACATAAAACGACAGTACCTTTATAACCTTTTTGAATGTTTGAAGTTTTGGTTACACAGTTGGAACAGGTGGAACAGTTACCTCTCAGGTTTCATTAATTATATCTAAATGTGTTAAGGTTAACCAAAGTCTTATGGGTTTGGAACGACATGAGGGTGAGTAAATGATGACAGATTTTGGGGTAATTTTTGAATGTTTTTTAATTCAACCGTGGGAGGAGGGAGGGAATGATGGCAAACTGGAAATTTTTCTCTTTACCGACCAATGTAAAATGCTATTGACATGAATCAGAAGGAGAAATTATATTAATCACAGTTTCCATTCACCACTATAGGTTTACCAAAATTTAATGACTTCTGCTTCTGAGAACCCTGGAAATGTGAAAAGCATCTATTAGATGATCAAGGAGGGGTTATGCTCAACCAAAATCTATGCGCCACCTCTGCACCAAAATGACTTGTCCAGAAAAGCTCTCTTAGAGCAGGTAGAGCAAAGGACACTTTTGAGAGACTGCTGGCTTGCAGCCAAATCCACTTCCACCCAAGTTGGGCTGCTCATACAGGAGAAATGAAGAAATGCCCTGGGGCTCATACCTCCATCTCACACACACACGCATACACAGAGAAGCAGCGAAGCGCTCTCTAACTACTGAACTGGCCTGCCATGATGGATGGCACTAGAGGGAAAGGAGCTGTGTGGCTCTGACATGTACTTCCTTATTTTCAGCAGTGCTGAGAGGAGCAAGTCCACTGCGGCCACTCTCCATCTTCACCAGCAAGCCAAAGGCAACACGGTCTGTGTTGTCAAACATACGCTGTAAATCTGCAGACAGAACACAGTCACTTTCCCTCGCAAGTATTGATGAGGCCATACACACCATTGCCCATTCACTCCATGCTCTAAAACTTTGTGATTATACAGTCACACACCAGAAAGCCAGACTTTAATTGTTACCCCATAATCCAACAGCAAACTGATAGTGCCAAAGTGTGTTGCATCAAAGCCAGATACGACCATACAAGCGCCAGCAATCACCATAATAAAACCCAGGACATGCTACAGCCAAGCAGCACCACTCCGGTGCCAAGAGGAAAATGATCCCTAGCCTAAAAATTGCTGCCCATCAGGAGGACCTGGCAGAAGCGAGTGGCTAATCAGTTCATCAAAATGGCCGCACTACCTCCCAACCTCTCTCTCAACCACTCGTGAGACTCCCACAAAATATAAATATTTAAAAGTAAAATTTACTCTAATTTATTTTAAGGTACAAAATGTTTACAATTGCAGGGTTGGATATTCTCCAACGGGACATAATCTTGTAGGAACGGGACTGAAAAATCAATCCTGCACAGACCTCTGCTTGGAGGTTCTTTAGGTCTTCTAGAAGAAGCTTCTCATCCATTCCATTCATTCTCAAATGGAAATGCATGGCACAACATGCCAAACACTGGAGGAGGAAAATGGAGACCAAAGACAACTGCAGCAATCCAAACGCTCCAAGCAGCAATCAACAGTCACAAGTACAAAAATTGAGTAGTGCTGTGTTCAATAATGAGTCAAATCTTCCTTGAAATCTTTTTTGCACTTTCTGGAGTGAGAAATGTAGAGTCTGAGATTAGCTTAACCACATCCCCACACTGAGTCGGCAGAGATTGAAAGATGGGTAGACATGATCAGTTGGTTGAAATGTTACTTGTTGTGCCCTCAAAAGCCCCTCTCACTCCAAATATGGGGTTTTGTAACCAAGAAATCACTTGCTTTCATAGAGCAACAGAAATGTCCTTGTCACTGAAACAACACAGGGTAATAGACGTCCATAATGCTTCAGCACCTGAAAATTTGCCATCATTACTTCTTAAATATGTATCCTTCTTGGGATGTGTCTGCCATTATGTGAAGGATTCCCAGATCTGTCTAATTTTGTGTTATTTTCTCGGCTGATTTCTCTCATTTTCTTTGTCTTTCCTGGTTGCTCTAGAAAGGAACATGATATACTCAGCAGTGTCAGCTTGTTAGAGGAGCTTCTGTGTCTGATAATAACCTCAGCATATCAGGCTAAACCAAGCTGTGTCATTTTCCCTCTGCAAAAAGACGACTGCCACAAATTATTACAGAAATATAGACATCATTGGTTTTTTTTTTGGTGGTTAACCACAGGGCACCTGATTTTTGATAATAGATTCTTATAATTACATGAGCATTTTGCACATTTGATTAAAACTGTGGACAATTGTGGAGTCAGATTCTTTTTGTCTGGTGTGCTTTTTCCGTGAACTGGACTGTAATTTCCAGCTGATTAGAGCACAGTGGCGCACTCAGAAGCAGCAGGTAGAAGGAAAGAGAGGGAGGGAGGGTAACGAAGGAAAAGAAAAAGTGGCAGATTGGAGAGAAAGTAAAAGAGGAAGGGAGGGGTGGGAGAATAAAAGCAGAAAAGCAAGGTAGAGAGAGTCATTCAGAAAAAGAGGATCAGAGAGACAGAGAGAGGGCAAAAGGCTGAGGGTACGTTAGAAAGTGTGATCAAACAGGAGGTGTTCTGTGAAATCTCAGGAAGAGCAACATGCCCATTTCCCCTCCCCACTAACCCTCAGCTGGAGATCAGACAGAAAGAAAACCTGCCACAGATCAACAAGACCAGTCATCCCACTGGTTCCCTGATGCAAGAACACTGCAACCCACCCTTGCATGTGTCTTAAAACGAAGCACGGGCAAGTTTTGCATGCTAAGATGGTCACGGCGAAGCGCTTGTAGCGTGCAGTTTACCTTTTTGTGCTCTTTCATCTTCCCTTTTTCTGACTTCCCTTTGGTCTCTTCCAGGTTGTGTGTTGTGATTAAGGCTGTAAACCTAGATGGTTTCAAGCTTTTGTTGTACAGAGAGAACACCAAATTATAGTCCAAACCCCATACACAATGCCAATTAGAGGTTGACCAATTGATCAGTTTTGCCGATTAATCGGCACCAATAGTTGATTGCTGGAACTATCGGCTATCCACAAAAACACATGCCGATAGTTGTCCGGCTTGCGTCCATTGCTGGAGCGGCTGAGATGGTCCTGCTGTCATTACAATACCAATTTGTTCATTCTTGAAGTAAACTTTTGCCCATTGGTTGTTTAAATAATCTGTTTCAGTCTGCCGCTTAAACTGAACACAAAACAACGTGGCGCTGTGCTTTTGCCCATGTGTGTGACTAACATATATTGTATTTTGATTAAATAATCAAGTGTTCTAAAATAGAAACAAATAAAGTGTGAGAGTAGACATACAATATCCATATGTAATATCCAATATACAATATCCATTTCAATGATATGGCCTTTGTGTAGATATTTAAATATGGCCATCTTTAAGCATGACTGTTGAAATTAAATGTTTACACTTTACAATAAGAGTCCATTTGTAACATTAAGATTAATTAAAGCTGTAGAAGTATTGGTCTTTGTTAGAGTGTGAATTTCAACATTTACAAATACATTTTTAAATTTTAAAGTTGCTTCTGTCAACATTAGTTAATAAACTATGAACTAACTTCAATGATCAGTATTTAATATTAATATTTGTATTCATTTACAAAGTATAGTTCAGTACTCTTTTATATATATATATAAGTACTATTTTATTTTTCATTTAGTATCCATTTCAAAAACTATTGGTTGATTAATCGGTATCAGCCAGTGTGGTCCTACCTAGCTATCGGTATCTGTAAAATCCATTATTGGTCGACCTCTAATGACCAGTCTGCCAAAACAACAGCTTGTGGAATGTGCCACTCTATGACATAATCGTGTGGCTAAACCCCGCCTCCGCAGAAGAAGATCAACGCCTGCTTCTACATCACTGCCTGTTTAGCCCCACTCACTGATTTGCGCATGCAGTGTAAATAACGTGAGAAGCAAAAGCAGGGGCCCGTTCTTCGTACGTCGCTAACTCAGTTACGATTTGGCATGGTCTTGGATTATTTGGTTCTTCGAAGCTCATCCTGGAGTTGCGATCATAGCAACAGGTCCGTAAGCTTAAACTTGCTCGGGAGGTTTATTTATAAACAGGTTTATTTAATGTAAACAGGATTAGATTGCATCTTTTTAAGCAGAACTGATACTTAAAATCTGTCCGCTACCACCGCAAAAACACTTTAGAAAACTGATTCGGGCCGAATAGCAAAACAAACTTGTAGCCACATCATCTACTCGTGATGTGGAGCAGAGAGCTTTCAGTGCATGGGACGGACATTAGCCGAGCCGAGCGACAGAAAGATAGAGATGGCGGATAAAAAACAAAAGAGGAAAACGTCTGCAGAACGATAAGGCAAGAAGTAGGACCCGTGTAAATATCGGATCAGCTTTCCAGCGCTGGAGAGAACTCAAGGAGCGGAGGCCTGCGATCGGACGCCGAGGTTGCTTTGTTTATTCTCAATAGGTGAGTAACACCGTGTCTACAACAGCTAAAGTCTGCCTACACTGGACGCGTTCAAACGACCGTTGAAAACCATTTGAAATTTGTGTCAGCACGTCATAAATAGAACCCAGCAGCTGTTTTCTGTCGGGGATTTGTTGCGCCGTACCGCTCACGTCCGATGTAGACATGGTGTAACATTGGTTTTGCTTTGTTTCACAGAACTAATCATTGCCTAGGTTGCGTACGTATATGTGGGGCGGAGCTATCAAAATAGGGGCCAGACCCTTTTGGGGTAGGGGAGTGTTTGTTTTGGTGATTTAAAATATCAACATTGGCTACCAGAAATCACTTACCCTGCCTTTGAGAAACTTTAATTAATGCTGTCACGTAACAAATCTGTTCAAATATAAAATTAAATGAATTACTAATTACTACATTGAAATAAAAATTTAAAACCTGTACAAATATTAGAAATCGTGAATATAAACAATTGGGAATCATGTAAAAAATGTAAATAAAATAACAGTGCACATTTAATTTATCTATTATAACATTATGTAGTTTTGTTCGCTTGGATGTTTCCTTATAAAAGTCCAGAAATGTGTCAAGTTTTTTGTCAGGTATCATTTTTAGCTTCGTGGTATGAAGGACTTGAACGCTGCTGTGCGCGACTTCGCCTCCCTGAATTTGTCGACCACCGTCTCAACGGAGGTGCCAAACAGTTCAGAGGGCGACACCGGGGCATCGAGAAGAAAGCCCCTTTCTTTCTTCCCGATGTCCGCCAAGTTCACCCACAACTGCCGCTCCGTCACCACCATAGCAGCCATCGCTCTGCCCATGGCCGAGGCTGCCTGCTTAGTAGCCCGGAGGGCCAAGTCTGTGGTGCGCCGCAGCTCAGTCGTTCCGGCAGAGGAAAGGCCCTGCCCCTCATCCAGGTCCTTCAGCAGGTCAGCCTGGTATGCCTGAAGCACTGCCATCGTGTGCAATGAAGCCACAGCCTGACCTGCCGCTGCGTATGCCTTGCCGTTCGTGCGAGATGTGGCTTGAAGGGGCACGGACGGCAAGGAGTTTGAGGAAAACGGCTTCTCCCATTCCTTCTCGATCTCAGTATGGAGTTCAGGAAGGAAAGGAAGGCTCACTTGAGCTGGAGGTGTATGGCCGGAGAGATAACGTTCGTCGAGGCGACCTCGCGACGTCACCTCCTTGGCTCGTTTCCACGGTAATTCGAGCCTTGCCGTGGCCCGATCCATCACCTCTAACAGCTCATCATACGCAGGGCAGGTGGATTGGGAAAGCTCAGCCTCAGCTTCTTCACTCTCCGCATCCATTTCCTGCTCTTGTTGGGCTGGGCCCAACTGAGCACTGGCCCCTGGATCAGATGATATCAGAGAGAGGATATCATCGTCCAGTGGCTGTCTCTCGCCCGACACCGATGCGCGGAAGAGGGGAACCCCCCCCCTTCAGCCTCATCGGCTAGGTCCACCTGAGATCCCCACGAGCTCATTCTCCTCCGTGCCTCAGCAGCGGCAGGTCCCGAGCCGCGGGAAAACGATGGTTGTCCCTGTCCGCTCGAGAAGAGAGACAAACGAGAGCTGAGCTTTTTCAGCGAAAAGCTCTCACAGTGCATGCACATTGCCCCCTCGAGGACATCGCGTGCATGCTCCTCGCCCAAACAAACAACGCATAGATTGTGTGAATCATCGGGTGTCAGAAACCGCTGACACGGATGTACACACTTTCTAAACGCTCCGCTAGTGCTCGCCATAGTAGGAAAAGAAATAGTCTTACTTTGCTTTTGGAATGCACGCTTCAAACAGAACGGTCAGTGAAGACGAAGAAAGTGATGATGTGCGCTACCGGTGCCTATTTTGTACTAGTTGCGACGGTAGTGACGTCATGGCTGTCGCCGGCCAAACAAGTTGGTGTTTTTTCAATGTAGGCTTCAGACACGGGTCACGACGAGGCGTTCCCCATAGCGACCCCTAGAGGACGCAGTTCGAAGTTCCACAAACGGGAACTGCAGAATATAATGTCATACAGATATTTTTAATAGGCTATTATTAAAAAATTGTCCATCAATGGTGGCAATCAGTAGGCTAATTTCTAATGAAGAGATCAATTTATATGACAGATTTTAATGTAGGCTTTTATACATATGTAAACATTATTTAATTACCATTGTAACTAGCTATCTCACAAATTTTTGCTCACTCAGTGTTTTTTTTATTTTACAGTGGGGTAATTTTGGTGCAGTAGTACGAGATAGCTTGATTTCAAACTTTGAATTGAATAAAAAATGACAAGTAAGCAGTCAGTAATAAAATAAGAAATGAATAATGATATCACAAATAAAAAATAACGACAGGCCTTCGAATTAAATAAATTGCTTTTTAGTTTTTCAGGTAGGTCTAACAGTAGGGTTAAGATATTTAACTTTTTTTTTACCAATTATCCAAATAATGTTTAGTCCTAGAAAGCTAATATGGGCAGCGTTACTAGAGTTGCCCATATACCACACGATGTTACAACACAGTAGGGCCATTGCAGACAGAAACAATACTGTACTACATCGATGTTTCCTGTCAGCTCGATTTTTGAGCGGACTTTGCTGTTCAGATTCGCATGAACGGTATACGAGTGGAGCGACTGAGCGGAGCACACACGCATAGAGCGGGATAATACGCAGAGCGTCACACCACGTGAAAGTGAAACCTGAGCGGTGAACTAATTTTCGGCAGCCGAAATTTCAGTGCATCTCTAATTATTGGCGACATCAGAAATTGATATTATATAATAGATGCTTTTTTGAACATTTTAGCAATTTAAAAATATTTTAAAAGGATTTTTTACATGGCACCCCTGCTCTCGACAGACGGCACCCCGGTTGGGAAACACTGGTTTAGAGTATCGATACATAGCCCCTTTTAAACCAACCCATGAACGTGCAATTATCTCAGATAACTCAGTCCAGCCAAACTAATCATCAACAACAGGTGTGTTCGTAGGACCGAATTAGCCAGATCCTGATTAGCGCGATGATATCATCTTGGATGTGACATTCCATCTCGGATGTAATAAGCGACGTACGAAGAACGGGCCCCAGGTCTACGCAGAAACCAAAGATGGCTCCGAAGACAACAAGAAGCTGTGCAGTGCCAAGATGTGGAAAACACAGTCTTTGCACTTCCTTCCTTCTGATCCCAATGTTAGAAAAGAGTAGATGAACTTCATCAAACATACACAGCTGTTAGCCAATCATACCAGTGGGCATTAACTTCCAAGTCTACAATCCACTAAGTCTATTCAAACAGAGCGTTCCGATGAGGGGGGTCAAACAGGACAAAAAATAGTCTTTTACTTCTAAATTATGATGTTTTTTGATGTAAAAATCTTGATAATGTTATAAGTGGACCTCAGAGAGCAGTACAAAATAATAAAAAGGCAGTTCATGGCCCCTTTAAAGAAGTCATGCATTTTTTAATTAGTTCATAATGTTTCCTGAGGTGCACTTATAATGTATTTTTACATCAAAAATTGTCATAATTTTGAAATAAAAGGTCATTTTCTACCCTGATTTTAGCCCTCTGATTTGAACGCTCTGGTGGAAGGGGCGTGTCTGCTGTGAGACCTCAATGTAAATGCCCACTGCTATGATTGGCTATCATGTGAAATAAGTATTATAACTTTGACTATGTTTTTTTTTTTTTTTTTTTTTACTATTACAGCTGTTGAGATTAACTATTCATGAAAAGTTTTGATTATAGCATTATATTTAGATCTACTCCCATTGCATGAAAAGTTCATTGTAGCAGATGACAAGACTGTTGAGTGCAAGGATGCAGTGATCTTGTCACTGCAACTCGAGTTTTGCACTCAAGAATGTTTTCATTATAACTAATAATGCAAACATGATGTAAATAAAAGATTCTACTAAGATGCTACAGAAAGAAACAATGTGTAGCTGACCAATAAGTCACTGGCTTGATTTACTGACGCATAAACAGCATTAAATGATTTTTGAGACAAAGAACATTTGACTGTACATGAATCATTACAAATCAGAAATCACTGATAACAGATTAGGCATTAGAATGAACACGGTTACTTACATGTTGTGGTATTACTGTCAGGTCCATATCTTACAGTAAAAGTCTGTTTGCAAAGTCTGCACCTGAAACTGCAAATAATTTGCCTAAGAATCAACAGTGAAATGTACCGAGCAAACAAATAATGCTCTACTGAGACATCAACATAGTTGAAAATAAAGAACCACTTGGTTATATTGGTAAATAACCACTTGGTTTCAATAAAATCTGTTTTTAGACTAACGAGAACATTTTGAGCTCTGAAACTTTCAGGATGTTTTTATAGTACAATGACCTCTTACATGTCAAATGATCGAGGAAAATTTGATTTCTCAATTCATGACCCCTTTAATACGATGTTTTCCAAATGAAACCAAGAGCGACAGGACTTTTATATGTTTGAGTTTGATTAGATCATGAAATATTAGAGTGTGATACTAATGGTTATTTTTCCCTGCCTACATAGCTTTGATTCCATCAGCCATTTTGAACAAAACTGTTAAGCCGTTTTGATGAAATAGTATGATCTTTTTTTTTTTTTAAATATTGTGTACCTATCAATCATGCATAATTAGATACATTAAAGGTGACATATCATCAAAATCTGACTTTTCCAGGTTTTAGGTGCTATAATCAGGTCCCCAGTGCATCTACCAACCAAGGAAACGTGAAAAAGTTTAACCCAGTAACTTTGTTTTGGGAAGCCTTTTTCTGCAAGCATCTGAGAAAACGAGCGTGTCTGATTTTGCTCCCTTGGTGACATGGCAAAGGGATCTCATTATAATATTACCGCCCCTTAATCTGTAAATTTACACCCACTGCGCTTTTATTGTGTTTTTGTAAGCGACAACGGTGTACCAGTTCTAATGCCATGGCGAAAGTTTGAGCAAAGCATGCTAACTGTTCTGTATTTGGTTGCACAGATGAGTGCAGAACACTATTTACAGTCCCAGCCTCAGAGGAGACAAGAGAGCAGTGAATTTATTGATTCATTTCAGTATATTGCTGCTGCCACAAAGATCTAAAATAAACATGCAATTTATTTCCCAGCTGTTTACCTTCACAGACATAACCGACTGTTTTTGTAACTCATGTGTGTTTTTAATGTAAACTTGTCTGTGAATGAGAACTTAGTTTATTACTCACATGCTGTGACAGCCACATTCTGTCCGTGTGCATCGGATGTGTGCGCTCAGAAAACCGTATATCAGAAGTTTAAACTCATATGGTTTAAAACACATGATTTCAGCGTGATAAACATGATAATCAGAACCAAAACAGATGTTTTTTACGAGCTGTAATGGTGGAGCACTATTCTGGAAAAGGGGGCGGGGAGCAGCAGCTCATTTGCATTTAAAGAGGCAGGCCCGAAAAACGGCGTGTTTCTGCTTCCACTCAAAATAGGCATTTTCAAAATGATATAATAAATGATCTGTGGAATATTTTGAGCTGAAACTTCACAGACACATTCTGGGGACACCAGAGACTTACAGTATATTACATATTGTAAAAAGTGGCATAATATGCCTCCTTTTAAGGAAAGTATCATTTTTATTTCATTTTGTCTCTTATGGGCTCGCATCTAAATGTGTGCTTTCTTTTCCAGTTTTCATTTGTTCACCTAAAACAACTTCAAAAGCATTTTAAAGAGATCTGCATTTGATTGGCTATTAGTCTATATATATATATATATATATATAT
Source organism: Sinocyclocheilus grahami (assembly GCF_001515645.1). NCBI lineage: Eukaryota > Metazoa > Chordata > Actinopteri > Cypriniformes > Cyprinidae > Sinocyclocheilus > Sinocyclocheilus grahami. Next base: position 488,778 of record NW_015505257.1, on the reverse strand, counting down.
ACTGGAAGAAATGAGATCCAGTAATGGATAAAAGATGTAAGAAACAGTTTTCACACCTGCCTACATAGAACCACAAGAATATCCAAATAAAATGATAAAAATGCATATTTGCTATAAAATGGGTAGGTTTAGGTTTGGGGGCAGGTTAAGGGGTCTAAAAATCTAAATTGCGTATTAATAAAATGATAAAAATGCATATTCGCTATAAATTGGGTAGGTTTAGGTTTGGGGGCAGGTTAAGGGGTCTAAAAAATCTAAATTGCGTATTTATAAAATGATAAAAATGCATATTCGCTATAAAATGGGTAGGTTTAGGTTTGGGGGCAGGTTAAGGGGTCTAAAAATCGAAATCGCTTATTAATAAAATGATAAAATGCATTGATATGAATATCTAAATGATATAAAAGATACGTAAATATTTTTACGTTTTTTAGCTAAAAATACGTAGCGATTTGTACGTTTTAAACGTTGAAATACGTCTAAATTGTACGTTTTAGCATGACTAAAAACGTACAAAAGTGTACGTTTTGTGCTTGTAAATGTTACGTATTTATACCTACGTATAAACATGAGACCAGGCTGGAATATCACACACACACACACACACACACACATTTCTACACTCCCAACACCTCACTTTTCAAACACAATCTGTAGCACACATCTTTCTTGCACAAAGACATGTGCACACACTACTACTTCACAAACACATAGACAGTAGCATCATCTAACACACATGCTCCTTTTTCCTACGCACATCCTTCCCCTCACACACGCACACACAGGTTGCACACGTTCAATTATATTCTGAGTTCACCACACACTTTTTTCTCCCACACAATCTAGCCTTCTCACACACATGCACACAAACAGGACTGTAGAACTCTAATGTGTTTGTTCCACAGAGGGGCGAGTTGATCTATTCCATTTGGTGAGATATAAAGCCTCTTTCCTCCTCCAGTAAACGCCCTCTTTTACACTATTCCAGACCTCTTTGATGTATTGACCATGTCAGTTCCTGCTTATTGGGAGGTTTTTGAAGCATACGTACATTTGTGCGGTGGTGGGGTCAATGTGGTGTTTTCGTGTGGAGAGAACTGTCAGTTATATTGTGCCGGTGGAGCCTCACAGAGCTCTTTTTAATGAGTGCATTAAAGCTGCCTGTATGTTCAATGCCAGTGGAGGTACATCCCCTGGGCCCCAGCGTCCGCCTCAGGGCTGCCATCTGTAGATCTCTTGCACATTTAAGAGTCTCCACTACTTTTCTCTTCATTTTCTCTGTCTCTGGAAGATGAAGTAGTTTGGAACTGTGGTAAGAATCGAAAGTGCAAGGTAACATGGCAAGCAGAGTGTGCAGATCAGAGGTTCTTAACAGTGTTGGGGAGCAGCTAGCTACAAGTAGCGACGCTACTAACGTAACTACATTTTTCAGTAGCTTTTCCAGTAGCTAACTACTTTCTCCAGGAAATAGCGGTGTAGCGCGACAACACTCTATTTTGTGAACCTGCAATAGACTGAAGCAGTGCAGTGTCTTTTTACGAGATTGCATACTAAAACTCATTACTGCCATCTATTGGTGCTGTATATCACGCAGCGCCAGTAGTAAGTGCTGTGAGTTTGAGTGCATCTGAAAAAGCAACACGTGCCTTAATGAGAAGCATTTATAAACCTGTTGTCCAACAAAAGAGAAAATTTAATAACATGATTTTACTTCACAACATCAGTCAAGAGTTTGAAATAACTTCATTATCTGATCTGATGTGGCTATTATCACAGAACGAGGCGGAAAATATATTCTATACTGTAATAAAGGCTATGTCAAATAGCAATCGATTATAAATTTCCGTTATTATAAAATACCCAAGATGGCTTAAAGAACACAGAAAAACCATCTCTGTTTGCGATCAGATCATTTTAAACCGGCAAACTCCTGGAAAACTTTACGTCCAAGGATCCATAAATGCATACGCAAATGCATTTAAGCAGTCAGTTCAAAACAGCGCTAATGCAGTGAAAACCCGACCGGTTTTTTATTCAAAACACCCAACCGCTGCATGATCATATGCTATGTAAACTAACTCTCGGTTAGATAAAGCAAACCAGTGTCATGCTAGTAAAGTTTTGATGGATGACATTTGTTATCAAGGTGAAGACGATTACAGTCGCTTACAGGAGTCGTACATTAGCCATGCATGAGTCCATTATTATTGATGTGTACACTCTTGGCGCACTGATTGCAACAGCATCGTATTACATTATAAATAACACAAATGCTTCCTCTTGGACCTAGATTCCCAATGCTACTTGAAATTCTTATCTATGTCAGACAAATAAGTCACTTTGTTATTTTACTGTTTTTAAAGATTTTTTTTCCAAGACTCTGTCTTCCTATAACTGCACAAATTCTGCTAAAAATGTATGATGAATAAAAAGGCAATGACCCCATCTTCATTTCCAGCAACCCCACGTGGGTTCATGACTGAGAGGTTGAAAACCTCTGATGTGAATGCACAAGGGTGAGGAACGTGGTCCACAGAGTGGAACGGCTCCTGAGAAAGAATGCATGTGGTTGGTGGATTACAGGGAGTGTGTGTTAATGTAGCTCTCTGTATGGCTCTGTCAGAATGAGGTCACTGGGTCTCGGCCCTATTTAATTAATTAGGGAACAGTGGAATGGAAAATGGATAGCAATAAGAGGCTCACTAATTTCAGACCTGCCAATCAATAAGCCTTAGCACTGAATTTTCCTTCAGGGGCCTTGGTGGGTCTCATTTAATGTTGAATGTAGGATACTGAATGCGAGCATGCCTGTATGTGTATACGTGTATAAATATTCAAAACGTGTTTATCGTGGGATTGCAGCCCAAGGGACATGAATGCAGGAAAAAGTGAATTGCACTTTTGCCACCAAACTTCCAATACATATGTGGGCATGCAGACATTCGAATGACCTAGCAACCGTCAATCGGGATATCTACAATATGAAGAAACCATTTCAGTTCAAATGACTTGAAGGAATCAAACCAGAAGAATCTGACCCACAGTAGCCACTGATGAAATCCCAGTATGCAGTGCATAACAACAGCACTGTGCATAGCAACAACTGCCTCTCACATAGCAACCACACCACAGTGCATAGCAACCACTGGCAGCTCTTTGTGTATTCCCTGTTAGTTGCTTGCATTTAACGCTAGGTGAACTGCAGTGTCTCTGTGACTCACCCGGTAGAAATGAACAAGTTTTGATTTGCTGTTCTTTAATATCATTTACTCATCATTAAAGACTGCTTTTTTTGTGTGCCTTCTTCTCACAGATATTCGCTCACTACCTGATGTTGCCATGACGGGAAACTGCAGTCAGGAGTGCAGCGAGCTGGGTCACTCAGATGCCTGTTGGATGCCCGGTCAGCCTTCGCCCGTCCGCAAGACCCGCAATCCCCCTAAACTGTCCACGTTTGTGCCTTATCAGGAGAGGGGGAGCCTGGGACGCCTGGCTAATGGGAGCGTGAGGCTGGGAGGAGAGGAGAACAGGCCACACCTCCCACCTTCCCGTAGTGCCTACTCCAGTAGTGACCACACCCCCAGTGACCACGCCCCACTGGAGGAGGTTCCTCTGAGAGTGACATCAGAGTTCCCGCCTACCAGCCCCCCTTCCAATCACACTTCGAAAAGAGAGATATACCTGTGAGATAACCACACGCACCATCTTTGATTGATGCACATCAGAAATTAGAGAGACACGGTTGCGAAAAGAGAACATCGAATTTGCGACAGGATATAAATTGGATAGTGGAAAAATACGCTATTGTCATGATGTCAGAGTAGATTTATTTTATTTATTTATTTATTCATTGATTCATTCATCTATTTATTATCACTTTCAACATGTTTTACTGTTACTTTAAACTTTTTATACTGTTTTTGCATACCATCACAAAAACCGATGCATACTTTTACATGACTAACCGACTTTTAGCTTCACTAGCCTACAGAATGTTCATGGGTTCTTCTACTAGATTACCAAGTGCTGTATTTGACTGGAGATACTGCTGTAAAGGGGTCTTGAGCCACATACAGAGTGTCTAACACTCTTAACTTGATCCTGTCCTCAGAGGAGAGCAGTCTTTATACATGTAAAACGCTGTAAATACATTTGTATGGTGAATATATGAATATTACTATCAGGCTCAAGTTGAAAAAATTGTAAAAAAAAAAAAAAAGGTCAAAAGTTACATCTAAATCAGCCTCAACACCTGAAGTGTGTCAGTACCACTGCTTTTGAGGGTCTGAACATTTGTTATGGCCATATAGGAATGTGAATAAACGTGAATAGCTGGAGTGGAGGGGAAAACGTCCTGATGGTGCTCCATGAGCTTCGTTGTGTCCGTGTAGGGCCCAGTTCCTCAGCTGTTGTGCTGTATGTCCATATGCACGCTGCAGCATAGTGTATAGCTGTGTGTGGGTATGCGTTCAGAGGGCGGGCAGTGGGATTAACATCGATTAACTCACTATGACAGACCTTAACATATGCCGGTGTGTGCGTCAGGAGACCTACTGTCACGAAAAGTAACACATGTGGCTTTTGGCACATTAACACGCTATTCAACAGATGAGAATGTGCGTGCATACTTTTGTGTCATGTGGCAGAACTTGTGTTTTTTGGCACTATGAATCTCTCCTGAACTCCCACGATGTAGTGCAAATGCTGCCTGGCACTCGCAAAGACGCCTACGGCTCACACAGCACAGCCTCAGTGAGGAGGAGACCACCTGCCTCCCCTCAAATTATCAGTATGGTTTTGTTAAATTGACGGTGCATGTTAAGTCCACAAACACACCTCGTCTCCATCAAATGAGTCCTTTTTTGCCACACTCATATTCACGGTCCTGTTTTCTTTGTTTACATAGTTTTTACAGTTTTAAATGAAATATTTGTGTCCTATTTAGACTTTGTTTGAAGAACAAATGTATTAATGCCTTAAAAACAGTTGTATATAACAATCACAATGGACAAATTAGACTGATAATCCTGTCTTGTCTTTCGCATGTCAATTGTGCATGTTTTTTTCCACAATCAAAAAATGACAAATGTTACCTACGATCACATCACCATTCGCCATTTCCCTTTTTTCAGCCACCTTTCTTTTTTTTCCATAATTGTTCTGTCCTCCATCAGTTGGGAATTTCTTCGGGTTAGTCTTTTCTTTGACACTGGTTACGTTTACATGCACAATTTTGGTTCAATGGACTGAATTCATTCCGATTGATGAATCTGAATGTAGTGTTTACATGAATGCTAAATAAAGTGATCGGGTTGATGTGTGCGTTTATATGTCACAAGCTTCAAATCGGAATTCGTTTTTAACAGCAGAATTAATATTTATTAATTTATGGATAAATATACTTATAAACCACTGTGCCGTGCTGCTCATATTTATCACGCAGTAAAAATGCCTCTCCCCACTTTAGTCAAAAGGAAGAACCGCTCGTTCTGCTCGTCATACGTCATTATGCTATTTCTGCGTCATTGCACATCCGCAGTCCTTTCAGTTTCGGGGTTCAATCCAATCGAGTGTTTACATGCACTCTCAGCCATATTAGAAAATGAATAAACCATGTGCGTTTATATGTCACAAGCTTCAAATCGGAATTCGTTTTTAACAGCAGAATTAATATTTATTAATTTATGGATAAATATACTTATAAACCACTGTGCCGTGCTGCTCATATTTATCACGCAGTAAAAATGCCTCTCCCCACTTTAGTCAAAAGGAAGAACCGCTCGTTCTGCTCGTCATACGTCATTATGCTATTTCTGCGTCATTGCACATCCGCAGTCCTTTCAGTTTCGGGGTTCAATCCAATCGAGTGTTTACATGCACTCTCAGCCATATTAGAAAATGAATAAACCACCCCTTCAATCCGATCGAAATTTCATTCCGATCGAGCTCAATCAGATCGATTAAGGTGTTTACATGAAGGTTTTTCAGTCCGATTGAGCCGTCAATCCGATTCCAAAAGGATAATTTGGGTGCATGTAAATGTAGCCACTGTGCTGACTATCTAACCTGCTCTAAAGCTGTGTCTCCCTCCAAGTTTCAGAGAATCTCTGGGGGACCATTTTGACAATGACTATCTAGTGTGCTCAAGGACCATATATCTGATGGACATTATCATTACCATTGCATCACGGTGCATCGCCTCAATATCTCTACTTTTTCCACTCCTGCTGCAGCACAGTACCTGCCCAGATCCCAGCACTTGGGCGAGCGTGCTTTGTATCTGCAGGGGGGTTGACGATGGGCATTTCCTTAATTAGGGTGAGTAATGAGTGTGGTGCAGTTGGCATATGCGAACACTCCAGCCCCCAAAGGAAGCACAGATCACAGAAAAAAATCCCAGTCCAAACGCTTCAGTTGTTTAGCGAGTCGCACTTACCTCATCGCACCTCTCGCCGAATAATTAAGGCTGAAACGTATGGAAATCACTGGACGTAGCCATGATTAAATAAGGCGAATGATTATCCCGCCCTAAGGAAAGAAAGCACATTATGCTGTTTTCAAAGCCATTTAGTGACTCTGATAGGGAAAAAAAATAATCCAGCGAGAGCCAGCGTAATTAGCCCAGCTCGCTTCTCCTCCTCCGCGCTGCAGGCAGGCTTCCCAGGCAAACGTGTGAGATCGCTGACCTGGACTTAACATGGCTAAAAGATAGAGATGACCACAAAACTCTACCACCACTTATAGGCTTTCATCTATTCAAACTCTGAGTGAAGCAGGTTTTGACCTTCCTCTACTCTGATGCCAGCCTGAGTCAGACAGTCTGAATTGCAGGTTTCGACTCCTCTGGCTTTATATCGGCTGTTTTATTCCTAGTAATTCTAAGGCTAGACTCCTAGAGTCCTTCGGCCCAAAATGCCAGAGGACAGATGGAGGAATGTCCACTTCTCGTGGTTGTTTTTTAAACTGGTGTTTAGATGTGTGCTCTTTCGCTGTTAGATGTCTGGATGTGATGAGACGACCGTAACGAACGAGGGAGTCTTTTCTTCGTCCTTAGAGCGCGACTTTTCTTCATAGATTAACGAAAACTGGTGTTTGTGGTAAACATCTCTTAAAAAGTGTTCTGTACATAGCTCTCCACATCCCTCGTGCGTGGTGTCAAGCAGGCGACGAGTTGAGCATGAATTCCAAAGATAATTGGTAGAAACCGTTTACTGTTATTGCTGAAATGTTAGTGCCGGTTCAGAAACCTTTTTTTGAGAACAAAAGCGACGTTCACTGCACAAAACTCATCTTCACCATTCACCCCAAACTGAAGACAGCTGCCTTGAAAGTATGTCTTTTGCAGGAGAGTTCAAAACTTGTTATCCTTAATTGTTGGTTATATTTATATAGGACTAAAAATGCTTGTGATGATCTGTTTTTGTACAGTTTTATGTACATGCAAGTGAAGCTTTTTAAATCTTACAACAAAAGCCGATGGCATATAAAAATAGTAAAGTGTTTATTGAGATGTGCACATCTTGCCTTGGATGGATTGATCTTTTTTGCTGAGTCAGTGTGAATGTGGCCGTCGTATGCCTGCACCGTAGTCATTCACTGGCTCCTGTCACCGAGGGCTTTATCAGATTTTATGTTTATTGTGAACAGTGGATTGTCCGATCCGACTTGTTTGTTTGATTCCCATGTGTTTTGTTTTGTTCTGTTTCCGCATGTTGAAAACAAACCCTTGTAATAAGTCCTTGCAAAGTTTGTAATAAAATGAGTGAAGAAAAAAAAAATAAAAAATACATTTGCTTGGTGAGTCATTGTTTAAGAATGAATCTAGGGACTGTGATCTCTCCATAAAGCTTTTTCATTAATAAAGCAAATTGATCTGACAAAGATATAAGACTCCATTTTTTTCTCTCCCATTCTGGGTCTCTTTGCCTATGTAAACAGAGAAAGAGGAAAAGGTTACGGTTTCGCCAGACTGACAGGAACTTAATAGAACAGAATAGCGGATGTGAGATCTAGTCATGTGAAGCTCTCACTTCACAAAAGCTGTCCATCAATATTAATGATCAAAAAACACAAGACCCCGAATTTTCTCAGTCTCGGAAACCTAATTCTCTCCTCTACAAGGAGTTAAACCATTACACCCAAGACCTCCCAGTACTCGACAGCACAATAAAGACACAGCCGTAAAGATGATAACGCTGAGATGAAAGACAATAAATCAATCTGGCTTTCATTTGGTGTGCTGTCTTTATAGATATGCCACAACATAATTCGCGCACCTCTGAAATGATAGCTTTCACAGATAAAAATAAATGGATGTGAGCCAGCTAACAAATGCTTTCAAAAGCGAGAGCCATAAACAAGTTCAAAAGAATATCAAACATACAAGATGGAAAGTGAGGTAAATACTTGGAGCAAGTATGTGAGTAAACAGACGAATGTGAGAAATGCACATTACGCTGTCAAATGCATGAATAGGATAGTTTAGAAGGCCAAACTTCCCTCTAATGGTCGTCAGGAGAACTACAACTCCTCAAAAAGGCGAAGGATTAGCGTTTAATACCTGATACTCAACAGTCAGGATTAATGAATCAGATAGCCTTCCTTTCTGCTGGTGTTCTTCAGTTTCTTGTTGACATCACCTACAGCGTACGCGTTCCCGAGGATGGCGGATGAAACGAGTGAAGCTGCATGAATAATAATTGAGATCAGGATGATAGTGGTTTCTGGACCACATAGAAGCACATTTCGCAGACAGGGATGCTCGTAGCGACTTATTTAACCAAGGCTGCGATGGGAGGACCCACTGAGTTTTTTTCATTAATCTCCTTCTAATGGATAGGTTTTCGCTTCGCCTCACACTCTGCAGGCTGAGCTCTAAAAGGAGCCGTTTTGCTGGTGTTTTGTTTACGTGCGGCTGGGGCATTTGTTTCTTGTTGTGGAGGGAGCCTCAGCAGAGAGGGTCTTTCTTCAAGATGAAACTACCCCCTCGGCTACTGCCTACTGTTGATGTGCAGTTGTCATAGAAACCTGGCCCCTCTCTCTTTCTATTCCTCCCTCACCCACGCTCGTTCTTGCTCGCTTCGTTAAGCACGGTGCTGCTGGCAATTAGAAGCAAAGCCAGCAGCGGGGACGGCTGCCTCTCAAATGCACTCTCCAATTAAACACTGTCAAATAATGGCATATCTCAAAACCGCCGCTTCTCGCCATCCCCTCCTATCACATAACACATTTGTGCCTCTAAAAGAAGGATAGTAACAACCGCACCTAAACAGACACAGAGATCGATGTGTGCATGAATTCCAACCTTTTCCGGCAGTATACGTAATGATGCTAAAGGCGGTGTGTTTTTCCTGTAGTCACAAGATGTTAAAAACTTGATTATTCTTTCATTCAGCAGAAAATGCATGTAGCTGCAAGCCCTAAAAAGGTTTTCTCCACAGTATTGATTGCACATTTTTCAGGAAAGTGAGGTGTTTTACAGATCGTGGGCACTTAAGACTCATAGAAAATTGCTGAACTAAAGCCCTCTTCATATTCAGCTATTTGTACCGCTGTCCTACATATCGACTCTCATACACTATAGACGTAATTGGTGCATTAAAATCAATGGCGCAATTTAAACAGCATCATCAAAGGCTTATGTGCAAAGTCAATAAGCACACCAGAGATGGTTTGGAACCACAGGCACATGCAACACTGCACATGAAAAACTCATTTTGCGTCATACTGTACATGCAATCACACACATGCATGTCTATTTTTGTTCACGCCAGCTAGGTACTGTATACAATCCTCTGCCACCAATAGTGTCAATAAAAAGTCTCTTTGTCTCATTTAACACCCGATTATGTCCCATCTGAACTCAATCTTCCAATCATCTATGATCCCGAAACAGCCTAGAGCCATCCATCAGCCCTGACAAACACAGCGACCATACGCCACACCTCACAGTAGTGCCTCCTCACCTGTTCACTGGGCCTAAACGCCCCCTTTCCACAGTCCCGTAGGCCTCAGGAGGCTTCTCCTGTATGTTCAAGTGGAAAATCACTTTTTGAATAACTACTTGTCCCTTTCACATTCATTCACTTCCTCGTCTGTTGCATTCTGCTTGATAAAAATGGCCGATAGCTCATGACTGGCAGAGAGAGAGAGTTATAGTGTACGATAAGAGTCACATTTGTGGAGTAGTCCAACAGGAAGTACAACAGGAAGTCATATTTTATTGACCCGCGCTGTGTGTGTTTGTCGGGTTGTTAAAACGGGATTACTGAAATTGCAGAGACATGGCAGAGAGCTCAGAATCAATGGTGCCTTCAAGAGAGTGTAGCTCACACTTCCCTGCCCACCTGCTGAGCACCATCACACACCTAGAGGCTCGTTTGAATTCATCTTCTAATCCTGGAAACATGACACTTTAACATTAATCTAATTTACTGCAAGTCTCTGCCCAAATGGAATTAAAACAGCTTTTCAAACCATTGGCATACATGCATTCAACAATGTCTGAGTCACCTGCTGTATATACTTATATGTGAATATTTATATTCTGTACCTCAAGGTTTTAGATTTTTTTCTGTATTTGAGAAAACAGGTCTGTGTTTGAAAGTCACAGATGGGTAATTCCGTGTCAACTCAACCAGAGGTCCCTGGCTCAAATTTTAGATTTTGCTAATATTTTTTTCTGAAGAAAGATAAACATGTATAGTGATGAAAGCCAAAATATTAAATATCTTGGATGAATATTTACTGGATGTAATCCACTATTTTGTAGAGGGGAGTCAAAAGGGCAATTTTCACCTGAGATTCAGAGCCAAATTACAGGGGGTTAAAAATGACTTGAAAGAAAGAAAGATGGCAGCATCATGATGTTATTTTTACATAGAGATTGGTAGGTCTGTTAGTAAAATCTATTGACGTTAGCCATCTTTGTTGCATTATGTGCCAATAGTGACCTTTCAAAAATGGGGAAAGAACACTTTTCAAGTTTTTTCTCCAAAGTTTGCAGGCCTGTAACTCAAAAAGTATTAAAGATATCTTAATACCATTTTAGATAGTGGGTCTTAACAAACTTCCCTTTGGCATCTTCATTTTTAAGGCCCTATATGGTTCAGTTCCAGAGATATGGAATTTCAATATAGCTCCACAAGTAAATCGTTAAATTGTACACATTTTCAGTGGTCAAAAACCAAACGTGGGTCACTTTACATAAATATGATACTTCTTTTCTTTGAAAGAGGAATGTCAGAAGAACAAATAATGTTCAACTAGAAATGTATCTCATTTCCTTCTGTCAAAACAACTGCATTGAACATACCCGTCTTAGTGCCATAAGTATTCTTTTTCCAAAGTATGTGTGCCTATAACGCAAGAAGTATTAAAGATTTTGCAATATGATTTTAGATTCTAGTTCTTAATAAACTTTTCTTATGGATTCTTCATTTCAAGGCCCTACATCATTCAGTCCCAGAGATATGGAGATCTCAATGAGTGAGGGAGTGATATGAAACAGCTGGGTGCAATCAGTGTAAACAGGTGTGTGCAATTCGTGCTGAGTGCAATCAGTGCAATGCATGATGGGAAATGTAGTCCGGGGTGATGTGCAACAGTGTGTAGTGCGAGAGTCAATGAATTGGAAAGTTCATGGACCGGATTCGTGACAGAGGCTCCATATTTAGATTGAATAATATTGTTGAATAATACCCATTTTCAGTGGTTGAAAACCACACTGAAACATTCTTCACAATATCTTCTTTTGTACATTCCTGGGGGGTCATAAAACCAGTGATATCATGATTAGTTGTCATGGTGACCAGAGCGCCTGGTGTTCAGCAGACATCCTGGCATCCAGTTAATTGAGTGAGGGGACTGTGACGATTTGTTAACCTAATGAATAATTGATTTGTTAAATCAAATTAAAATTAGTGTGTCAGATTGGTCGAGACGCTACATCATATAGGTTTTGAAACAACATGAGGATGACTCGACATGAGGAATTGATAATAGAATAGCCCAGATACCCCAAAATCTTTTGGAAATCAGGTAATACACTCAAAGGGTCAAGGTTTGGCTGGTTAGCATGGCTCGCTAGCCTCTGCAGGTAGATGTTGTAATTACACCATGTGGCTGCATTTTTCTCCATTAAGCACCCTGGAAAATATCATGGAACTTTCAATCACCTCACAATGTAGCCAATATGAATTATTCCACTCCAGCTGATCATCGTGATTTACACAAAAATTTAAGGGGGTCTGAATACTTTCCGTACCCACTGTATGTAGTATGACGCTTGTTTTGTTCTCATATGTCTGGTTAACGTCTGAAAACCATGACATTCTGTATAAAAAGAACACCGTACTTTGCCAATAAACACATTTTTATTGTGTGGCAATTATGCATTTATCTGATAGCTGTTTTCTTTTAATTTTAATTGCATCACACATGTTGTGACACATTGCATTTAAGCATAGCAAAAAAAAAAAGTTGTTCTTTGCTTACAGGCAGTGGTGTAGTGCAGATATATACCCACTTCTTTATCAGTCGGCATTGCGTATACCACTTCTAAATCCCCTCTGATGCGCATCAATCAGTATTATTCAGTCTCCTGCATTAGCCAAATCATGACAGTCCAGCACATGAGTGGATAATCCAATCCGCATGTGAACAAATGCAAATAAAAACACTCAGTAATGCGATCAGGACCGAGGCATAAACACGCTCATGCAGTCTGTTTCATTCATACTGGAAGCCAAAGGGCGCTCTCGTGCAGAAATTCCAAAATGGACTCATAGAAGTAATAACTTATGACTTACCAGGTCATCACCTCATATGGATAAAGGCATCCCGCTATCGCTGTAGCCAAATCAATCTCTGTTGTAGCTAAGCTGAATAAAAATAAACATTTTGTCTGTTTTTTTAAGGATGTACTGTTCGGGTTCTTTAATATAATTAATATACAAAAGATCACATTAATGAATACTTAATCATTAACCTATTATTACTTTTTGCTAAATTTCATATTCACTGTTATAAATTCACTCATCAAAAAGATGAACCTCTTTAAAAAGAGGTTCAACAGTATATTCAGACTATTGCATCTTCCAAGAATCTTTAAGCTCTTAAAACAGTTAACTTTTTTTACCTTTTTAATTTATTTTGTTAAAGCTTTCGTTTTATATTATTTATTCGTTTTATATTATTTATTTGTTGTTAGCCTATATACATGTATAAACGGTGCTTTGCTTGTAATGTCACTTCTTTGTACGTACTTTTGATATTTTCTGTACTTACATTTTTGATACCTTAGCATTAATAAAAAAAATTTGACTGATGAAACGTGAAGACAGTAAACACACGATTGCAACAATATATGGTTTATGTGTTTTTCAAGTCATCTCTAGGTAATAAAAAAGCATCCGAATAATGCAGTGCTCATTGACAGCATTTATTACATATATCATCTGCCTGATTCTGTAATAAAATTGTAAAAAGTGTTTGTAGTATATAAACAAATTATAAAATTGTCATTAGGAAAATATAGGAAAAATATTAAAAATGATTGGTTATTGTCCAGCAGTGTATTTGATTTCTCAGCCAATTACAAGTAATATTTAGGATAATAATATTAATGTTAATAAATAAATCCTGTCAAAATTAGGCAATAAAAGTATTATTATATTTGACATTTCTGTCCCCCTCACTTCTGAAATGATGGCCCTGTGTCAGGGCTCAAAATTACCATCTGGATAAATTGAGAATCACATTTTATTTTATTTTTTTCAAATAGAGATCATGATTCTCCCACGATTCTGAATAGACAACTAGACAATATAGCATGTAATTTACTAGAGGTTCTGACAAAATTTTAATTGCTGCAGTCTATTTATTTATTTTGAATTACTGTAAAATCTGCACCTCTTCTGTGACTAATATTAATTTCATAGTGATCCTTACTCCATGAAGTCAAGCAGCAGAAATTTGATGTCATATGATGCTTTTTTAAAGATCATTATTTTGTGTATTTGGTGTAACAGAATATGTTGACATGCTTTAATGTTCAAAAAACACATTATTTTTCAAATACTGTACATTATTGTAGGTACTCTATGCCCCGCCTCTATCAAACGCTTCGTTTTCTACAAAGTCCCTCCTTCCGACAAGCGTAGTCTGCTCTGATTGGCCAGCTGACTCAGTGCATTGTGATTGGCCGAACACCGCAAGTACTCGTCGGAAATGTAATGCCCCTTACCATAATCGTGAGCTTCATCTTTCAAAATAAATGTAAAGACAGAGCCTGAAAGGGGAACAGAGTCTCGTGACAGACACAGTGATGAAGCTGGGATGTGTTTGCAGTACACAAGCCACGGTTAAGACAGCTGACTCCACTGTGATGTGTCTCGCTCTCGCTCTCTCTCTCTCTCTCTCTCTCTCTCTCTCTCTCTCTCTCTCTATCTCTCTCTCGCTCTCTCTCTCGTGTACACACACACACAAGATGCGCAAAACTCTGCATTTGAACAGTCAATAGCAAATACTAATACTAATAAATACTTATTATAAATTACAAATACTAATACTAATAACAAAACAGTAGCTGATTCAGAAGCGACAGATTGTCATAGCAAAGTCAGAATTACCTCCTCTCCTAGGTTCACGAAACGGTCTTCCATAAAATGCATTGCTGTTCTGTTGTAAGTAATCTTAAAGATTCCTAAATGCATCTACTTTCGGAAGGCCAAATAAAGTGCTTTTGCTTTCGCATTGAAACACACAGCGTCTCCCTGACATGCTGCTTCAACACTAACTGCAGTTACTGAAACCACGCCTTCTTTCTTTGCATGAACATTTGGGCGGCATTATGCTAATATTTCCACATACTGAGGTAGATATGTGGGGGCGTGTTAGAACGAGCCGTTTTAGGGGGGCGTGGCAGAGTCTTAACTTTGATAAAGAATATCTCTTTGGTTTTGAGACTTTAGTCTTTGCAACTTCAGGGATCTTATCTATGCACAATCAGCTTGTAACACTCCAAAGAGAAAGGAAAACTTGAAATCGCATCATATGACCCCTTTAAGAGACAGTGTGCAAATACTACTGGCCCATTTTGGGGTGAACTAAATATGCAAGACTAGTTTTATATGTCACTATAACACAGGGCATTCATCCTTTGCTGGGGCGCATGAAAAAAAAAATTGGGGGCATGAATTAAGAGAATACCCACTTCTCAAGGCACCACTACACCACTGCTTACATGTGCTAATTAATATTAATGGGAATGCTGCATTTCACCAAATCTGTTCCCCCAAAGAAAGAAAACTCATATGCATCTTGGATGACTTGAGGGTGAGCTTTTTTTTTTTTTTTTTTTTTTTTTGCAAACTGATTTATTTTTATTTATTTTTTCATTTATCTTACATCATTACCCTCCTCTATTTGTAGCTATTTTTGTGGAATATTTCTTTTTTTGTTTGTGATTCCTTTACAGTTTGTAATCTGAAGGATAAGGAAACAAACTCAAATTTGAAGGATGCATCCTTTAATTTAAGAAATAATTTAGACATTACTTTGTGTTTGATTATACCTTTCAGCTCCAGTAACACGTTGTGTATTTCTCCATCTGTGACTCCTCGGTTACATCTACACTTGTGGGCAGCCGCTGTTTTTTTTTTGTTGTTGTTTTTTTGTTTTTTTCAGCCCTATGGGAAAAGAGGTCCAGTCAGCCAACAGAAGCCTAAAAGGAAAGTAAGAGAAAATACAAACTTTCAAAATAAAACAAGAAAATTCTCCCGTGAGAAACTCACTTAGCAACCTTAGACAAAGTGGATAGAAGCAGATGCTCAAGAGGTAGATAGTCAAGGCAAGATAATGGAGAGTAAGGAAAGATGGATCTTTTGTTGTAAACACAGGGGGTGCAATTAAACATCATGTGTACAGCTGCTCTGAACGATTTTATTGAAGGCCATACGGAGTTACTACAAAACACGCCGCTGCTAATGGTGGAGAGAAGCGCTTTATTTTGAAGAGAGATCAGTCGAGAGCCTAATCAGAGCTGTTTTTGCATATTTATCTTGCGTGAGTAGGGCCGGATTATTTCGATGCTGTTTTGTGCAGCAACATTGTTTGCATCTATTTGAGAGGTTTGTCGGATGTTGTTATGCTCCTGAATGAACCCTACAGGCACGGTGAGCTATAGTGCTTCCTCTGCCTCTAAGGGTGTAGAGGCGGCTCTCCTGCACTTGCTTGATGGCTTTGTAAAGACAGTCAAGGTACAGTTGGAAAACATGGCATTTTGTTGAGAAATGTTGTAGCTGCTGGGGAGAGCAGAACTGGCAGTTCCCAGAGAAGAAGAGGCAGGCTACATGATGGAGTGGGGAAGGGGGCTCTCATTTAGAAGATGAATACTGACAGGCGGTCTCCCGGCGGTCCTGCTCCTTCTGTCCAACGCGAAACCTAAAGGAGAAGCACTCCTGATTAAGCACACACCTGGGTGGCTGAGTGGCATCAGCTGATCTCAGCCGTGGGAGCCTCTGATCAACCCAACACGCTCATTTTCTGCTCTTTCAATCCTTTTGTATCAAAGTATAATTGGCATGTTGTCGGTCTAAATCTGCGGTTATATCTTAGGTGTTGGGGAACAGTCTCACAGGAAATTGGATGCACGTGATTAGGGAGAAAAACGAGTGCGTCTCGGTGGATAATGCAAAACGCTTTTGATTTACTCTACCAATGTAGCCTTGTTTTGTCTGTGAACCGCATGTGTTTTTTTTTTTGGGGGGGGGTTCTCTGATCCGCCGCAACTCGATCGCATTAGGCATGTGCATCTTGGCCTACAGTGAAAGAGAAATAAAATACATTATGGCTTTAATGACAGGCGCAGCCATTAATGACTGGCACTTCCCAGTGTTGTGTACCATCTACCTCGGATTAAAAAAAAAAAAGTGCAGTCCTCCCTCTCGCTAAAGCTCTGATCTTGTAGTCTCATTAAAGCTCACAGTTTTTCTTTTTTCCCTTTCCCTTCTGAATAAAACTTTCTTCCTTTCGGAATCGATTCCCTTCTAATTAGAACCACCCTTTCTTTGCGTCCGTCATCTAATTAAAAGGCTCCCATTCACTTTTCTATATGTCGATCCACTTAGCAGCACATAAAAAAATCTCACTTTTTTTCTCTGTTCACAGATCGCTCCAGAAAGTTTCAGCCTCTACAACCCGAAGCTCTCTTCTGAAGACAATTCTTTCACCGTTCCTCTTCTCATGTCCACAGTAAATTGGACTGAGAGTTGTTGGTAATTGAAGATCATTGTCTCCCTCCTCAGGCAGTGGGGCTTCGCCATAGCCCTAACAATACACCTCTCTCCCTCGGCATCCAGCCAATTTCAGTCCATCCACTTTGTTGCTTCCCCAGACTGGATCTTCTAAAGCCATGTGGAAATGGAGGTTCCATCTCGAACCCAGAGTGCAGAAACACTTTTTTCAGCTAGTTTTGTTCCACTGTCCTCGGAGCCGGACCCGTATCTCCCAGGAGAAGTATCTCTCCCAGTTCACTAACTTACAGACCTGACTTACTGTGTTTTCAGACAAGAACTACACACACCAGGCCTGGCTGTCCAATTACGATAGTGCAGATTGTGCCTCAAAACAAAAACACATTGAATTCAAGATAATGGTGAGTCTCAAAGCCATTATTCAGTGCATGATGTGTTTTTGAAGAAATGGTTGAGGGACTTTGAATAGTCTCAGTAAAAAAAATAATAAAGCATATGTTTTGGGTGCCACATGCTGTCACATTTCTTCTCTTCCACTCTCCATAAATTTGTTCTTTTGTTGCCAGGAGACAGAAAGTCTTTTGTTCTGGGGAGGAAAATGGGGAAAAGTGAGACTTGATAACCTCTCGGCTGAACTCTCAAAGATTTCATGATGGAATGGAGAATATTCTCCAGAGGATATATTGACTTCATAAAGAGTTTTAAAGTGTGAAAATGAGCCCTTTTTTCTGAGCAACACTAATCATGTAATGTAAAAGTGCTCTATTGTAGGAGAGAAGCAGGAAGTCAAATGAATTTTACATTTATTTCTTACACCAAAACTGACATGTTTCACTTTTATAATGACTACTCCCTTCACACTTGACTAAACTTGTATTTCCTTTTTGTTCATGTGAGATGGAAGACGCCAGCGGAGCTCTACTCTTTCTCTTTCTCATCACTGTGAATGTGCCTGAAGTAGATCTGACGAGTGCGGTCAGGTTTCTCAGACATAGTCAGAAAATTAAAATGAATAAAGCAGCTACATCCAAAGTCAATTATTCCAGATCTGTTGTTTGCGTTGGTATAATTCTGTAAGAAAAAAAGCAGAGGTTGTGATAGAGAACAAGATAATACATGAGTAGCAATGGACCTTATTCAAGAGAGACACCATATTTCATTTTCGCAAATGAAAACGATACTGTGACCAATAGATGTACGGTCTGCACAATGGGTTGTACCGTTGTGTCGATCTGGGTTGGACTTGCAGATTTTATTTGTAAAGAGCACGTAATGTCTGATTAAAAAAGCATTTATACTGTGTTTGTTTTTATTTATTTAAAAAAAAAATGTTCTGTCTTTGTGCCAGTGTAAATATTCGAAAGTAGAAATCTGAACTACTGGCCCGAGCAAGCAAATAGAAAAAAATCTTGATCCTTCAACTGACGCAATCTGTGAAAAATACATGTGGTAAAAATCAGACACGACACAGTACCGTGGGACAGTAAAACAGGATTAAATATGGCGTCCACCCTGAATAAGCCCATATCACTGAAAAGTTTCAGTTATGTAAGCCAGAAGTTTCTCTCACCTTATTGTTTTTCCTCAGAAGGTGGTGTAATCTCTCTTCATGGGGAAGTAACTTTAAAGGCCTGTTGGGGTTTAGGCTGTTTTGTGGCGGCTATGGAGCGTTTACACGCAAATTCTTTGCAGAGGCACGGGAAGCAGGTGACAAATCGTTGCGTTCCTTGTGTCAGTTGGGCGATAGGGCCACTCATGCAAAGCAATGTTTCCGGCTGCTTCAAATGAGATTCATATCATGAATGAACACTTTCTTACCTTACAGCGCAGAGAGAAAATGGTCCAGTGCTAACCCTCTCCCGGCGGCTTTATAAAGAGGTGATCTTGAGGGAAAAAAATCCCACTTAAGCTTCAGGTTTGGGGATGAAATGAATTCATCATTTTATAGGCCTACATAAATGAGAGGCTTTCTGTTAGATAACCTGCTTCATCTATATTCACCCATTAAATTCAAACCTAAAAATGAATTACGAACGGAGTCTATTACTCTCAATACTGCAAATACAGAGCTTCAATCATCCAATGTCCAGATCATTTTAATATGTTATAATTATTTTGCAAAGTGCAGTTTTGAAAACGAAAATAAGCTAGATATAATGAAGCATTCTTATCTAGTAATCTGTTGCTAAAAAAAAGCTGTGTTTAAGCATACATGAATCCAGGGCGGTCATCTAGGCGCCATATTTTACCAAGACAATTTCAGTAATCAGGGACATAAAAACGATCTGACAACTAAGGTCTCAAATTTTAACTCAGTCTATCTTTACAATACGACACAATGTTTAAAAGGCTTCTAAGATGAAACATTAATATGGGATATCATTTGAAATAGAGCTGAAGAAACATCAGTCAATAACGTAACCTCAATAATTTCAACTAAAATGTGTTGCAACCATGTATGAATGAAAATTTTGGTCATTCAGTGTTTTTGGTGGACAAAATGCTAACAGTGAGGTCAAAGACTTAAAAACACACTAAAAGTGACTTGTAAAACATTTTTTTTTAAATCTATTATCAACACCAACTTACAATAATCAAAGACGACTTCTCTTAAATGTTTATCTTCCCTCAAGCAGACGGTCGTATAAAGTCAGCGTCTGCCGTACTATGCAAGGAAAGCTGATGGGCTCATGAAATTGAATCACGAAGCAATATTTTTGAAAGGGGGCGCTGATGTGTTCTTGTTCTTGAATCCCGAATTTCTAAACAGTTTATTCAACGTTCATAAATATAGCCTACGTTACATTTCACGTGGCTTTTTTTGCTCCTTGGGAAACTAATGATAATGATATTTCAAGTCCAGTCAAATAAAATATGTCATGAATATCATGTGGCATTCAATTACATATTTTTTTAAATTATATATGGGCTAATGAGGGGTGTAATATTTTGGTTAAAATATGCTTTTAAAATACATATTATGAATAAAATATAGCCTATACTCCACCATTCAAAAAAAGGTCATGTAAGATGTTTTAATGGGTTTGAAACAAATCTCTTCTGCTCAGTAAGGTTGCATTTATTTGATCAAAAAATACAGGAAAAACAATAAATCTACCATTTGAAAGAACTGCTTTCTATTTGAATATATTTTCAAATGTGTTTTCCTCTCATGCTAAAGGTCCATTACTCCAGCTTTCAGTGTCACATGATTCTTCAGAACTCATGCTGTTTATTGCTCAAGAAACATTTCTTATTATTATTCTCGCTGGCACACCACACTGACAAAATAAGCAAGATTTGAATTTTAATGGACTATCACAAAGATATAAATCAGGACAGCACTAAAATAGTAACTGTTTTGAAAATGAGGAGCATATGTTTCCCATTTTTCTGCTTAGTTTTCTTTGAAGTATATTTGTAAGCAAACTTTGAAATATTCTTACAAAATCATGAAATATAGTAAAGGAGGGTTTACATTTCTTCCATCTGCATGTGTAAATGTGGTATTTACCCACCAAAATAATGTCCGCTGTGTCAGAAACAGGAAATTAAATATATTCTCAAAAAACAGTTTTCTAAAACTAAGGGATAAATATTATTATTTTTCAGTGAAAGCTACTTGAAAACATGCCTATATTCTAAACAGGAATTTTCATCAAGTCTTAAAGACCCTATACATTTGAATGGTACTGTAAATATAATAACTGTCCTCATTATAAGCACAAAATAATAATCAACTTTAATATTCAGTGAAGACAATTAGACTATGTTTTATTTGATGGGGGGGTGGGGGACCTGGCTAATGGCCCAAAAAAGGTTAAGATTCACTGATGAATCGGTCAAATGGTTTAGCAAATCGGTTCGTGATTTGGTATGAATAAGTATGCTCTGAAACTTTTGAGCGGTTTCATGCTTTCTAACATGGAATACAGTGGTTTGGCGTGTGAGAAATATGTGAATATGCCAACCAACGAATTTTAAATTGAATTGGAGGAGCTTTTCTATTTGACATGGCATGAAAGCAGCACAATTCTTAAACTTAGCGTGACTCAGTTATTTCCAATCTGAGACCCGCAATTGGAAAATTGCTGCTTTATAACACAGAGAACAAAAGAGTACCAGGTTAAGTGAAAATTTACAGCTCATTGAAACAAGTACATCATATCATTCAGCACTGAGGAAAAAAGCTATGCTAGGCATCTTTTAACAACTTTCATTTGACCGATTCATCAGAGAACCGACTCCATCGAGGGATTCGTTTGTGAATCAGGTAAAACATTTTCCAACCATAGTGTCAATTTTATTTAACCTGTAATATCTGTAATATCAATATGATATGATATGGATCATGTGACACTGAAGACTGTAGTAATGGCTGATGAAAATGCAACTTTGCATCACAGAAATAAATTATATTTTAAAGTATATTAAAATAGAAAACCATTATTTTAAATGGTAATATTTTTCTGTATTTTTGGTCAAATAAATGCAGCCATGATGAACAGAAGGGTCTTCTTTAAAACACATTAAAAATCTTACTGATCCCAAACTTTTGAACAGCAGTTTCTATACACACACACACACACACACACATATATATATATACTGTATATATATATATATATTATTATTTTTTTGTCAGTTGTGTTTCAATAGCTATACCCATTTTGACTTTTTTTTTTTAATTATGACATTTTTAAAAAGAGATCTTTGAGTTCATATGAAAATCTGTGATTTTTGTATCTTGGCAAATCTGAACACAGTTTTTGATGTTGTTGAGGATTATTTTTTCTCTCTCTCTCCCTCTCTATGAAAACACATCAGAGACATGTCAGCAAAAGTCTCCATTTGCTCTCTATTTAATGTGTAACTGTCTAGGAGAAACCATTGAGATATACAGACGGATCTCAAAGGCCTCACACAGAGGTAGACTCTTCTCCCATTTATGCCCCCTCCTCTGCTTCCACTCATTTGTACATGATTATTTGCTAAGGCCTAGATTCATCCCACTCCCTCCCTGTGGTTTACACCAGAGATAATTGGAGGAAAACTCTGCACAGATCAGCCTATCTGGATCTAATTGTCAACTCACCCTGGACTGTGCTCTTTGCCTCAGAGAAACCTGCACAAAAACAGTGGCCTGTCGGCAGTAATTCAAAATAATATATGATGATCGTTTGTGCTAGTTTAAATTAATGCTTTTGCTTCTCAAATTGAAGATTTCGTTTGACCTATTCCCCTCTTTCTCATTGGTCATCTTTGTTTCTCTCCGCTAGCTATAAACACGAAAGCGAGAGGCCATTTGTCTACGTTCTGCACACCCTGCCCTGTCTGTTCTCATAGGCGAAGTCACAAAGGAAGGAAGGAAAATACCAAGTGAAGCTCCAGGTTTGAAAACGAGAAATGAGGTCGTAAAACAAGTCATCCTTGCCGCATTATCTGACAGCGCCGGCAAAAAAAGCTTAATTTCACGTTGAGCATGTTTGTGCTTTTGCGGGGCGCTGCTGTTATTCGCTGAGGGCATGAAACGAGAGCAGAGGGCTGGGAATAAACCAAGCAGGATGTCATCTGTCACAGAATGCCGGCAAGGTGACAGACAGCCACCCGTGGCACTTTATTAGTAGTTATGAAAATTATAGCTGTGCTTCAAACAAACGGGGCATAATTCATGTCAAACTGCTCCCTACATGTTAAAAAATCATAATTCATAGATGGATAACTGTATACTGATTGTTGAGGAAGATGCTCTGTTTTGACAATCAGCAAATTGTATGGTAGAAAGATCTTTTTCTTTTTTTTTTTGCTTTTAAGGCAGTTGTGAAATCCTGAGCCTCATGTTGGACATCAGTCTTTATTCAATGGTGAAACCATGAAGCACTTGTGAGCTTTTGATGTATGGATGCACTGACCGCCTTCGTGGTTCTTTTGCATTGGTGGCCAACAGACTGATAGCATTCAGTTTTTATTGTTGTTTAAAGGTGCTGTATGTAATTTTTTGACTGTACTAAAGATAAATAATATACCATATGTTTGCAGACATTTAGGAAATATGCTAAGATTACATAATTGTTTCTCTGAAAAAAACAATGTTTCAGAGTTTTGGTCTGTGTGATTCCGCCCACTGCCAATTTACACTATAATATTTTGACAACCCTGGTTGCCAGTTGGTGGATAACACAGTTTATTGCAGCCATGGAAGCCAGCAAACAAACTGCATCAGAGTTCGCAGATTCAACCGACCTAAAAAGCCTCGGTATCCATCTAAAAATCTCTGTGACCAGAGCCATATTAAAACACAAGTAAATCAGCTTACACTGTAAAGCTCATCACTGTCAATTGCGCTCGGTCCTGTTGCGTATCCTCAATCTGGCAACCCGCGTAAGCCTTCGAGTCTTGAGGAGGAGGGGTTGGGAGAAACGACTTTCTCCAATATTTTTAATATGTACTGCAGTACCCATTTAATCAAAGTTACAGTGAGACGCTTACAACGGAAGTAAATGGGGAAATTTTTGGAGGATTTAAAAGCAAGAATGTGAATTTTATAAAAACTTACAATGAATTTTCTGTTAAAAACGTGTATTATTTGAGCTCAAAAGCTGTCTAACTTAATTACTTTTATAGCCTTTTTAGGGTTTCAGGATTTGTGTTGTTGCATTGTCATTTTGTCATGCATTGTCATGACTTTTGAAACAGAGTATTTTAACATTTATGGATTGCCTTCTTTCACTTCTATTGAAAGTTTGCCTTTTTTAAAAGTAAAGGAGATACAAATGGAAATGTAATTAATTAATCAGCATTATACCACAAATACTGTCAATTGAGCTTAATTTAGGGGAGAAAAAGGAGTAAAAGACAGCAGGCAGAGCAATTGTCTCTCAAAGTGCACAGGCCGGGTGGCTTATGATGGATCATACTGTATCCTTGAAACACCATAATTGGGATATATTCTAGTTGGAGACCATCTTGAATCCGGTTTGCTGTGAGAGCTGAATCCGATGCTTAAATTTGCTCACTGTGGGGTGGGTCGATCAACATTTAGATCCAGCAAGTTCATTTTATACCGGCGGTGGTTGTGTGAAAGTTCTCAATGCTGTGTAATGTGACTGTATGGGGTGTTGGCAGGCCGTTCTGTAATGTGATTGTGTATGCAGTGAGGAGCCGTTTAATGCGGGACTGCGTGCATTCGCTGGGCCGCAGCTAGTAAAGAGATGTTGCAGTGGGGAAGTCCTGCAGCACCATAATGTATTTACTCTGTAATTTGTGTCTCAGTGAGAGGCCATATATCCTATTTAAGAGTGACACCTCCCCTCCCTGCGGCCCACTGTATCCCTGCCGCTCTGACGGAGACCTCAGCTCGCTGTGCTGATGGATGAGCACGTCAAAGCCACTTCTGCTGCAACACACACACACACACACATACTTCTGTATGTAGCAACGTATTCGGACAAACAAACTCGAATGTGCACAAATACATGTATCTGAAATCAAATCACCACAGGCTGATTACTATTATTATTATTATATATTTTTTAATGATTATGATAATGAATACACTATTATTATGGCACTGTTTTATCATGTTTTAATTTCTTTTTAATTAAAATGAATTTTGAGATGTTTTTGTAAAGAGATTGACATTTTTTATTATTATTATTTCTTAGAAAAATATACAAAGAAATACTTCACTACGTGTTATTATTAATATTGAATATAAATATCAGGGAAGCAGTTTTGTACTTTAATAATATAGCCTGAACAATAACAATAAAATAAGATTAATTATAATAATAACAATGATTATTATTATTATTATTATTATTATTATTAAGCATCATGCAATTAATGTTATTAATACACATTTAATATTGTTTTTATTATTAATTTAAATAGTATTTTGACGATCTTTGATTATTTTTTTTATCTTTTAATATTATTTCTTAGGAAAAAGTTGCAAAACTGCTTCACTACTTATTAATATTCATTAGTAATAATAACAACAACAACTTCATTTATATTTCTTTTATATTACTTTTTCTTGATGGTTACAACCAGCCATTAAATTGTTGAGAATATTGTAAATGTGTTTACAAACTATTAAAAACCAACATTAATATGAGAACATTAATAAGAGCTTGGCACTAGATTTAAAATATATTCCCCCCCTTTTTTTTTTGTCTTTTTCACCGCGGACACTCATTTGCTTATGCACCTATATATATGTGTACACAAATAAATACATTCACATAAACTACTCATTGCTGCTACTTAAGCATCTCTGCATGTAAATTTTGTTTATTGTGCTCATGGCAGTGTGTCAAACACATGTTGCATGTATTGAAGAGCCCAGCAGGCCCTCTGTCACCATGGTAACAGATGTGCATGACTGAAAGGTTTCTTCTCACCGCTTATAAGACATGTTTAGATAACATGAGTTTGAAGCTTCTTTTCCCACGTCTATAGTTCAGTGTTTCTGGACATTTTAGATGTTGTGTTATTCAGGTAATCGAGCTGCTTCCGCTAATGAGAGGAATCAGGTGTTAGATAAAAGAGAGATCCAACATGTGCAGTGTTGGTGTTCCTCCAAGAGCAGGTTGGAAAACACTATTCCAGTTTATAGAACCTTCCTATGATAATTTCAGAGATTATTGGCTAAATTTGCTGAATTTTTTGGATAGTTCTCATGATTATATAAATATTTTGGATGAAAGATAGAGATGAATATAAAAATAATACTTATTGGTTTGCCAGTGTGCTTCATGTTCTCATAGCATTGGCCTGTATTTGGACACTTAAGTCTTATGTAAAATTCATAAATTTCATTATATAAGTTAACAAAATGTTAAACCAAATGGCATCTGCAAACAAATTAAACAAATGAACATTTCTGGGCCATTTTTGCAATTATTTTATCCAGCTGGTCCATCACATTAACTGACATGTTTGGCAAGCAAGCTATTTATTATTTTAAACTTTATATTACAATTACCTTTTTTTGTTTTTTACACAGAGCTGAAATAGGCTTCCACATACTTGTCATTTCAAACCCAACAAACTGCCCCAAAAAATTAAGGGAACACTTAAATCACACATTAGATCTCGATGAACAAAATATTCCAGTTGAAAATCTTCACTTATATACATTGTGTAATTCACTGAGAACAAAATGATGTGGTGTGAAATGGTCAATGAAAACCAAAATCATCAACCCACGAAGGGCTGAAATTACAGGCTGATCCAACGTGAATGAATTTCATCACAGCAACTCATAATATAAGTCAGTAGTGTGTATGGCCCCAACATGTCTGTGTGCACTCCCGACAATGTCTAGGCATGCTCATAATGAGATAGCGGATGGTGTCCTGGGAATCTTGTCCCAGACTTGGATCAGGGTATCAGTGAGCTCCTGGACTGTCTGTGGTGCTACTTGGTGGCCTCAAATGCTCCGATACATAACGTATATGTAATTCATTGTATGTAATTACTTAATGTAATGATTAAGTGTTCCCTTAATTTTTTTTGGGCAGCATAATTTCATCAGTAGTTTTTCTTGTCTTATCTTTCTTTAAAATGAATGCCTCTTGGTTTGATATTTCGTTATATAATGCAGTGACATTCATGCATTTTTTAAGTGCGGCTTAAGCATCCAGATACTTTTTAGGGCCACTGTACTTCTAAATAATTCATGTGCCTACAGCAAGTTTACTTTGCTGAAGATCCTCAACCATCACAGTTCTCTCGATTGAATAAAACTACCGAGCTGAACTAATGAATCTGCAAAAACAAAGGGCTTCCATCGTTCACCAATTAAAGAAGTGCGAGACTCTGCAAGTGCAAATGTCACTCTCAGATATCATCTTATCATCACGCTAAAATTCAGCACGCCTGTTCCTGTACATGATTCGTTCTTGTGGGTCATGAGTTCCTGGTAATTGAAGTGCCAAAAAGATGGAGGTGGCAGCACCCATCGGAGGAGAGAAAACTCTCTGGGGCCCTTTTACCTCTAGACTATCCTTTGTGGGGTACAAGAAAAGGTACATATACTGTATAAGCTGCAAGTGTAAAACAGCAAGTGAGAAGTGGATCTTTCCAGATCTTCAGACTGCAATGGCTCATATTTTGGTGCACAACATCTCCTTATGCAGTCACAACCTGCTGCCGGGGGCAGAGATCAAGAAGTGCTTCTGTTAATATGCGGTAGAATAAGCACATGCGGTGTCTCTTTTTGAAAAGGAAATCGATGAGTCCTGCTAACACATGTCTCCAGTGGAAAGTGGGACAGTTGTGCTGACTCAAGATTGATCATATGATGGACATAGAGGTCCATCAGCTGAGCTGGGTTTGTGTGCGTGTTTAAATGCATACGTTTTTGCACCACTGAGGAAAAGCAGAAATAAGTCTGCAAATTCCCTCCTGTCCATAATCAAGTCTGGGTCAGCACTGATAACATATTTAAAGATCCTTTATTTATGATCACAGTGACAGAGCTGTAATGGGTCAATGCTGATAAGACCTAAATGGACATGAAGACGTACATTATAAATGTCTAAGCACAGCGCTAAAAGGCCCTCTTTAAAACAACTCCAAACTCTCCCAACCTTATTTAATTAAAATGGCCAGCCGATAAAAATGCTTACACACTATTTCAGTCACTTAGAGCTCATGAAATATTTCCCAGTGTGCACTGAGGCACAGACGAAACGAGAGTGATGGCAAACTTACGGGCAGCCAGTGCTCGCACATCAGACAGTTTGTCACAGGACAAGTCTCTGCACACAAAAATGCTCTTGACTGGAAGTTGGGAGCACAAATTCACTATTCTTTTAGTAGAGGAAAAAAGTAAAGGTCTGTCTGTGCCAGAGAACTTGAAGTAGTACATTTCATTCAGAATGTTTTTTTTCCTTGCCACAGTTGCCCTTGGTTTGCTCACTGGGGAATTTGTAAGGTCTTATTTTCAGTAAAGGTTCTTTGAAACAAAATGCATTGTGAAAAGCACTATACAAATAAAACTTGACTGACTGACTGACTGTCAGTCCTGGCCTATTTGCAATTTCTCAGGAACAAGTACGTTTTGTTTGGCCAGTGAACCTACAGCAATAGTTTTGAAACTGTATTATTTCTTGTCCCAAACCTGCATGATTATTTCTTCACTGGAACACAAAAAGTTAATTCAAAATATATATATGACACAAAACTATAGTATGACTTGAAATATAATGCATGAGTCATTTGGTTTGTTTTATTTATTCTTTTATGCTTTTGTGCCTTTTTTTCCATTTGAAAGGTCCAGTCACTATTCATTGTAAATGGATGAAAAAAAATCGACATGGATGTTATTTAAAATGTGTCATTTTGTGTTGCACTGAAAAAAGTAAGTTATACAGGTTTGGAATAACATGAGGATAATTAAATAATCACCGAATTTTCTTTTTTGGCTGAACTAATCCTTGTCTTGTAATGCCTTCAATTGGTCTATCAATCAACTATATTTTCATTGATCCATCCAACTAACCAGCCCATCAATCCATCCATCAGAAAAGCTATTGTCTCAATGTCAGAGCTTCACAGAGAGAGTAAATCAATAGTCTCTGAATCAGTATCAGTATCTGGAATGAACCATTGAGAGCAATTAACTGAACATATTGTTTATACATCGACTAGTTGATGTTGACGACAGTATATTTAAATATATGTTGTTGAGGTTTGTGTATATTTAAATTAAAGGTGTGTTCAGTAGTTGTTTAGCTACGTTAGCATCACTGTTCTTTGTGTACTTTGAGTACCGATACCACAGTGGTGTTAGATGCTGCACTGCCATCTATTGACGTGGTTCAGCATGATTGTCACTCCTCGGGGAACCATGGTTACATACGTAACCTAGAGACGTTTCATGTCCATTGTCCAAAAAAACCCAAAACACCTTGGGAATCACTACTCAGGATTTTCTGTCAATAAATCTTCCCACCTTGTGTTTGCTGTACCTATGCTTATGCTTGTTTTTTTATCTTCTTTCTTCTGTCAACAGACCTTTTCTGCTTCTTAAACCATACAGTTATTAATTTGTCCATTGTCTCTACCAATAAAGTATGATAAAATGGGTGTAGTCTAATTTTCATCTTCACATAACCAAACAATATTATGCTATAGCATATCTACAGAGACGGCAGCCAATGAGTGCAAGGTAATTCATTTCAGCATAGTGAAACACACCATATATGATTAAAATACTTTTTAATAGAGAACTATTATAGTACAGTCTTCATCCCATGGGAGTGTAGACATTCCCTTTTCAACAGAATACTTCATAATGCGTAAAATTCGGACCAAACTATTGATTGAACCTGTGTTTGCCATGGTCTTTACTGCTGTACAGTGATTTCACTATTGTAGAGGTGAAGTCAAAATAATACAGTATCTCTCTGCACACAGAATAGAGAAAGTCACAATGTTACTCAACATATTGCAACTCAAGTGCAGCAAATGAAAGACATTTTTCTTTGCTTGTACATCAGTCAATTGTTGATCCACACACACACACACAACTCAGTTAACAAAGGTGTTTTGACAGCAATACATCTTTTTTCTCTAGATGCTAAGGAGGCTGTTACAATATGTTGTGTGGGACCTATTAATATATGCAGTGCAAACAAGCATTTCAAAATTGTCTCCTAGTGACTTATGTTTGACAGGGTCAAATTAATGAGCTGTTTGTGTCAAATAGTTTCATCATTTTGGAATAGCTGCCTAATGAATGCAAGCTGCACTAATACTGTGGAGATACTGACGGTGCATGATGCGCTTGTGTACATAAGAAATTTTAATGCGATTTAGAAACAAGCATGATAAAGCGTCATCATTTGCACTTGGCTTCTGCTTGTGTTTTCTGATGCCTTATGAACAGTTTGCCTTCAAAAAAAGATACTACACACCCTAACTTTCATGAGAGGCCTTATCCGAAATATTGCTGAGGTTTAAATTTGGGTCATCAGAGCCACTTTTGAAAGCAATTGTCTACATTCATATTTAATGACTTTTATAAATATTCATTAATTATGGATGCTTTTCTGAGTCTGTCCCCAGGATGACATAAGAGAGGGGTGTGATAGAAAGATGGGGCTTTAATGGATTTCCTGCATCCGGTAAGTATCAGCTGTTTTATCCAACAAATATACATATAATGGCTTAAGCTGATTGTGATTTGTAGTATTTATGATATTTTAAATAAAAGACGGACCTCTATTGGGTACAATTGCCAAATGAATTATGATGGATATTTAAAATACAAAGGAATTCATTTGACCGCACTCCAAGCTACTCCATTATGGGTATAATTTGCATTAAATGTTAATGGGGTGAAACAATAAATGTTTTTTTTATTATTTATTAGTGTCCAGAAAGGTGAACTAACTGCCCCCCAAGGGCAAATGGCACTCTGTTAACTAAGTTCTGTGAAATTAACCTGAATCTGTCATGGTTGTGTTCATAAAAACAGAGAACCTGGACCCATAAAATTGCAATTTCATGCATCGCTCCTGTTAATCTCATTCATTCTCCTTCATCTTTTCTCCTTGAACTAGAATCACGATCAAGCTCCTCTATGCCATGGTTCCTCTTACACACCTCATTTGATTTCTTTGTCTTTTTATCTTTCTGTCTCCCACTGCCTGTCTGTTCCTGGCAGGTAGGAGTTGTGTGTTGTCTGACATCCCGGGCGCTGTGATGGCTTTGGTCAGCAGTTTTAAAGAGTAATGACTGCAGTGGTCGCCAGACTCTTGCTGTGGGGTGTCACCGGCAGAACCGTTTAATGTATCCTGTTTGCTCTATTACAGTCTGCCAATCCAATGAGCTCCTGCAGCCCTGGACCTTTACAGATGATGCGGAGACAGACCCGAGAGTCACGTTTAGCCTCGCGGAAACGCTCATGGCAAAGGCTCTAAAACGAATGCAGTGAAGGAATGGCCTGACTGAAGACTCGTTGCAGAATCCTTGCCTTCATTTTTGCTCCTATCATTGTTCCTCTGTTAAAATCAATTCAGTCACTAAACTAAAAGGAACGAATGTTGATTATTATGCAATATTTTTAATGGAATAGTGCAGTGTTTAATATAAATCAATTTGAATTTGTATGCCCTCATAATGCTTCATCAAAAACATTATTTTCTGATGGAACGGTAATCAGGAGAATAATTGCTTCTCTCTCTCACTTAAGATCACGGCAGTTAGCAAAATACAATGATCCATTCAATTCCCAATGGACAAAATCAAGTCGCACCCTACATTTTTCCTCGTTCAAGAAGCCTTTTCACTCGGATATGCATTACAATATGGAAGAAAAGATGATTGCAACTTCCTTTTAATGCTGACTTAATACAAATAAGCTGTATGTAGGCTGGTACAGTTAATGTTGATTAATCCAAATAATGTGGGTTATAAACTCAGGCAGGAGTCTATCATACTTGATTTGCTGCCTTGATGAAATATGCAGTGAAAACATTAAGGCCACTTTGCCAATAATGCAAAATAAGCCTTGCCAACTTGTAAAGCATTCAAGCTAGTGAGTGCGAGGGAGCTTATTAGATCGTCAGCGGAAGTAATGGATGTCATTTGCAGATGCATACGCTTCCAGTAGGATTGTATGAAAGACAGGACAAATCTGATTATGGAGCAAAATGCCTGTTGTGTGGAAAAGATTGTTTACATTTGAAATCAGTTAAACTGAGAAGGGACTCCGGCTTACTGATCCCACAGTATACAGCTGGTATAAAGCCTCAGTCTGTTTTCTGGAACATTCTATTTGGTGGCTTTTTTAATTAACTGGGGGTGAAGATTGCGTCTGATTCTCTGACGAGTGAATCACACGGAATTCAAACCCAGCACTAAGCTGCAGAAACAATGAGCTGCATTTATAGCATCTCCCACTCTGAAGAAGAATAGACAGGATGACCAGAGACAGGAGCGCATACTAATCTATCCAGCTGGCATTTCCTGTCAATATTTACAGCGTAGCAGCCATCAGCTTGGCATCCCCATTTGTACGCATTGGATTTGTACGCATCAACAATCTATGATTTCTATTTCTATGGCAGACATTTATCATTTAATTACCAGCAACAGGTTGGAGGTAGAGGAGATGAGCACGGTGAAACTTGCTCCCAGCGAGGCTGGCGTTACAGAACTGCTGCAAAGCTCAAGAGCTCCCCCACATGCTGCCTGCAGAGCCGGAATAATACTCCCTTCAGTCATCTGCAGTTATTGCTCAAGCAATCGTGCCGTATTGAACTGACTTCAGAACAGTAAAGCATAGATGTGTGGCAAGAAATAATGCAGGCACAAATTATCCCCCAGAGTGCCATGAGAAAGCGGGGCGGCTGGTCTGCGATGACGTCCAGGGGGACAGACTGCACAGAGAGGCGGTCGCAGAGTGAGCCTGATGTTTTCCCACATGACGCGCAGTTCTTCAGAAGCTGAGGAGATCCGACGGTTGGTTATTGAATAACAGCAACACTCTGCCACAAACACATATTTTATTGAAAGTTTGTTGGTGGATGGGGGAGAAGAGCAAATCCTCTTTTGTTCTTATAAACTTGAGTGGAAGAGTCACCCCGGAGGTGACTTGTCATACGATATGTGTGGTGTCATTGTTTCAAAGTGCAGCTTCTTTCCTCTAGGGCGACAGCACTGTGGGACACGGCTTCTGTCATTTTTCATAATAAATATACATGAGTTTATTCATTTTCTTCCAAAGCGGGGAAATATGAACTTGGACGCCTGTAGAAACAGAGACGATCTCGTTATTGCTGGTGACAAATGTAATTTTATTTTCCACTCAAGTCTCTATCATGCTTCAATCCCTGTTGGCTAGAATATTGTCCATAATGATCCTTAATCTCATCATTCTTTATAAATTCCCTCTGCCTATTCGTGGGTGCTGCTGGCCCGAGGATTGCTAGTTCAATTCACAGAGCTGACAGAGTGTAAATCAGCCAAGATCATCACATTCTGCCTGTGTCCTCCTGATCCTTTTCTTTACCAGTCTAATCGTGGATTCGGTTGTTTAAGTTTAGCAAGGGTGTAAAAGTTTAGAGCACCGTAATAAAAATGGTCATAAATGTGACAAAAACTACAAATGTTTGTCATTAGTTTAATGTTCTAGCAGTTTATTAGTTTCAGTAGTTTAATAGTTATTTGGTATCTGCTTTTGTAAGATATAATTTCATCAGAGATTGTTTCCTGCATGCAACAATGAACACAGAGCGAGTTGTGACATCCAAACTACAAATAAATTACTCTTAACTGTTTTCCTTTTTCTTTTCTTTTTTCCATTAGTCACTCAAAAAGGTAAAAAAAAATCTGACTCAGTGTCAGTCAGTAAAGTTAACAACTGACTAAACAAAACAATACACTTTAGTAACACTTACTGTACATCATCCTTATTACTAACTGATTGTTCATATGTCAGTGCGTAATTAAAGATACATATTCACAATAGCTTTTATTATTGTGATCAATAAATGATAGTATCATAAAAACATGTAAAGAGAAACAAAACATTTTTTTTCAATCAGATGACTAAAGTGTAAGCATTAAAGTGAAACTTATGCTAAATAGTGTTTCCTACTACAGTGTGTATATATATATATATATATATAGTCGATCCTCCCTATACGCAAAATACATAAGCTGTGTAGGGCCCCGAAACACCAGGGGGCCCCCTTGCTCTCAAAGATGATTTAATTTTAGTTTCATTTTTGAATTTTTTTACCAGCAGTTATGAAAACATGAATGATAATTTCTTTTAATGTGGTGTGCTGGCGCTCTTTCAACATAAAAATCAGTCAAATCATATAATGTGAATGTCGTACAGTCTTGCTCGAGACAAAAAAACGAGTTGAAAGCATAACGAGCCGCAGAAGAGACACTGTTTCTCAAGCGCTTTCCGCGAGCGCGATTCGAGACACGGAGTGAAACACGGACAAATGCGTTTCATTCATTCGTTCATAACCACTCATAAACACGGATGGATGGATGGATGGATGGAAGAATAGATAGATAGATAGATAGATAGATAGACAGACAGACAGACAGACAGACAGACAGACAGAAAACGGATGGATAGATGGATGGATAGATAGATAATGTGTCAAATCATATAATGTGAATGTCGTACAGTCTTGCTCGAGACAAAAAAACGAGTTGAAAGCATAACGAGCCACGGAAGAGACACTGTTTCTCAAGCGCTTTCCGCGAGCGCGATTCGAGACACGGAGTGAAACACGGACAAATGCGTTTCATTCATTCGTTCATAACCCCTCATAAACACCCCCCACCCCATATATATATATATATATATACATATATATTGTTCCTTAAAGGTTTTTTTTGTTTTGTTCTGAAGCCATGTGAACACTTACTAAAGCAAATGTTTTAAAATATCATGTTGCTTACAATGAAACCAGGGCAAGCGACGTGAATAAATGTTCTTGCAGTGACTGATTTTAAAGCAACAGGTTGCTGTGCAAGGTGACGGTGGTCACCGTGACCCTCTGATTTGCTTTCAATGGCGACCATTAAGATTGAAGTATGCGGGTGCGATTCTTTTGAAATGACATATTAGCAGCACAGAGAGCAATCATAAGCTGTAGCCTTCAGCCTTGCTTCATTCATTATACATCCATGGCTGGCCGTTTACACCACGCTTTCCAGTCCCCACCACATGCAGCCTTCGCCAGAGAGAGGGGACCAAAGGGAGATGCTAGAGTCGGCTGCTATTAACAGAATTAACTCCAGCTGGGAGCACCGCCCTGGGAGAACACACCAATTCCATTATCTCAGCTGGACCCGAGCCACTCCTTTCCTCTTGATCACCCAGTAACACCACACCACAGCCGAAGTGCTCAGAGCTGCTCACTGCTCTAGGGCCAGTTCCCGCTGGACCAGCACTCTGTATGTTTGAACTCTCTAGCACTCGCTGAACAGCAGCATAACTAAAGCATTTGCACTTGAAATATTCATCTGGCCCTCACAAACACACACCGCACAACCACATTTCAATCTTTCCTCAAGAATGTGCTTTTTATGTTTCCATACTTTTTATGCAGCTATTTTTGCCCCAGTTCAAATGATTCATCTTGGGGCTTTTTTCCAGAGTTTTGTTGAACTTTGTTGAACTGAAGACTTTTGTAAGTTATCTTTGGTTTATTCCAACAATGAGTGAGTGAGCGAGCGAGCGAGCAACAGTGAGATAGACGGACGGACGGATGGACGGACAGGCAGACAGACAGATAGATAGAAAACGGATGGATGGATGGATGGATGGATGGACAGTTTAGAAAGATTGATAGATGGACAGACAGACACAGTAAAATGGATGGATGGATAGGCAGACAGATTTTTTGGAGAGACAGAAATGCAGGTAAGAGACAGGTATATACACAGACAGGTAGATGGATGTATGGAAAGAGTGACAGCAGGTAAGATACATTGAGAGATGTACTGGTAGACAGAAAAGCAGACGGACAGGTAAAACAGATAGACAGTCAGACAGACAGGTGGAAGTCAGAAGACATATTGTAATATAGCCATGCTTAACTGAGAAGAAAAAAAACTTGGATAATTTGGATAGTATATGTATTACATAATACTGTTTGTTACATTGCAGGATGTTTGAGTCCATTAGGGATGTGAAGATGTTTCTAATAAATAAAGGTTTGTTGCACTCAGCCATTCATTTCACAACCATTTCTGAACACAGCATACTTTATACTAACGTTTCTCACAGGCA
This sequence comes from Sinocyclocheilus grahami, assembly GCF_001515645.1. Taxonomy (NCBI): domain Eukaryota; kingdom Metazoa; phylum Chordata; class Actinopteri; order Cypriniformes; family Cyprinidae; genus Sinocyclocheilus; species Sinocyclocheilus grahami. The sequence continues at coordinate 452,742 of NW_015505257.1, read as the reverse complement.
ATTTTCGTTTTCAGTGTCAGGACTGTGTTTACACAGTCTTCTCTGAGTGCAGTGGCTTGGAGCATTTCACAAAAGGAAGTATGCTATTGATTATAGCAGACCTCTTGTTGCTTTGTGCATTACTAATTGCATTTGCAGATTCATCAGAGAAACAGTGGACAGCCGTCTGTAGCACTCCATGGCGTTGGTTTTATGAATGAGGCTGCTTGGTATCGATCCGGTAATTCTTCCTCCAGGAATGCATTCTACTTGAAACATGCACTGTAAATAGTTTGATTCCCATCACACTGTAATGTTAACATCTCATCAGGATCTGTCAATAATTCAAATTTTCCAGAGAGATAAATAGTAATCATGCTAACACACGGAAAGCTTGGCACCATGCTTGGCACGATTTTTCTACATTACTTTTTCTGTATTTGTTTCTTGTTACTTTGGTAAACCTGGAAAGTGTAAGTTATTGGAAACTATGGCAGAGAAGATAATAACAAATGCAAAAAATGCATTTTTTTTATTATTATTTATTGCTCATGCATCTACTTTCCTGAAAAGAAATGAACTCTTCCCCACCATTGATGAAATTTACAATCATTTACGAGACAACGCTTCCTCACCAATGACAGAATTTTCCAGCTTTCAATGTTTGCACTGTTAAATGGTAGAAGGCACTATTACACATCTTCTGATATAGTACTAAATGTAAGTTTTGAGATAATTATCAAAAGGGCAATTTTTTTAACATTGGCAGGGAAAGAGTTAAAGGGATAGTTCATCCAAAAAAATCTGTTGTCATTTACTTGCCCTCAAGTTGTTCCAAACCTTTATGTTTCTTTCTTCTGTTGAACACAAAAAATATATTTTGAAGAATGTTGGTAACCAAACAATTGACGTAGCCACTGACGTCCAAAAGGGAGAAAAAAAAACTGTTTGTTTTTGGCTTCACGAGGAATTAATTTCATAAGGAAATAATTTCACTCCTTACAGGTTTTATTCTTCAAAATATCTTCTTTTGTGTTCCACACATACAGGTTTGGGACAACTTGAGGTAAATGAGAACAGAATTTTAATTTTTGGGTGAACTATCTTATTTAACAAAAGAGTTCATACTGAATATTTTGCAAATGCAAGATTTCTATTGTGTAGTTTGTCTCATTAATTCTATAAATTTTTTTCAAGTAACAAACACCAGACAGTTCCTGTGCCTTTTAGAAGGAAAAAAACAGCACCAGACGGAAACAGAAAAAGAGCAAACTACATGCAAAATCAGTATGAGCAGTTTACAATGGTGTGTGTTTGCTGACATGTTGTTTCCCTGAGAACAGACATTCAAACAGATGTCAGAGTGTGTGGTCACATCTGTAGTGACAGGCGAAAATGAGAAACAAGAAAAAGCAAACGGCTGTGTTCTGTACTAACAGCGAGTGAGGTGATAAGACCACACTTCCTCTCAGAGACCCAGCCTTCTGTGTGTTTGTGAGTGTGTTTCTGTATAATTTTGATAAGTCATTTGCAAAAGAAAGAAAGCATTTTTACGTTTTTACATGACATTTTAGGTGGTTGCTATGGTGCTCTGAGTAATTGCTAAGGCATTGCTAAGCAGTTGTTATGGTATTTGGTGTTCTGAGTGGTTTCCAGTGTCTTCTGAATGGTTGCTAGGCAGTTCCTAAGGTGTTTTGGGTGGTTGCTATGACATTGCTAGTGTGCTCTGGCTGGTTACTAAGGCATTACTAAACAGTTGTTAGGGTGTTTGATGCATTGAGTGGTTGTTTGGATGTTGGGAGGCAATTGCTAGGTTGTTGCTAGGGTGTCTTTGATGGTTGCTAGGGCATTTCTATACACTTGCTCGGGGGTTTGAGGTGGTTGCTAGGCTGTTCTGGTTGGTTTCCAAGGCTTTACTAAGCTATTGTTTGGTTGTTTGATGTTCTGAGTGATTGCTGGGACATTGTGAGGCGGTTGCTAGGTTTTTGCTAGGGTGTTCTGGATGGTTATAAGGGCATTGCTAGGTGGGTTTCCATGGTGTTCTGGTTAGTTGCTAGGGCATTGCTAGGCAGCTGCTAGGGTGTTTGAGGTGGTTGTGAGGTGGTTGTCAGGTCTGTCTTTTTATATGATAATATGCACATGGTTTGTATGTCTATAAATGTTCTTGTGTGTGTACATTTTCTTGTTTGTGCTTTATTTATGCCTGTAGGTTTGATCTGATCCTCAGTCAGTTGCAATGTAATTCTTAATCTGGTATTTTTAATTGTGTGTGTGTGTGTGTGTGTGTGTGTGTGTGTGTGTGTGTGCGTGTGTGTGTGTGTGCTGATGAAAGATAGTGACTGATTGATGGTAGAGGGAGCAG
>NW_015505257.1:428325-450239 GCF_001515645.1 Sinocyclocheilus grahami | reverse complement strand
TTTTTTTTTTGTGTGTGTGTGTGTGTGTGTGTGTGTGTGTGTGTGTGTGTGTGTGTGTGCGTGTGTGTGTGTGTGCTGATGAAAGATATTGACTGATTGATGGTAGAGATTGTGAGGGAGCAGACCCCTGTCAGGAGACACGGCTGTAGATTAATCTTTGCATACCAGCTGAGACAGATGAGTAACTGAATTCTCTGATGGCACTGATAACGTCTCACCACAAATGCTGCACACGACTGAAATCATCTCACCATTTGCAGAAAGACTAGGAATTGTTTTTTTTGTTTTTTGTTTTTTTTATTCACAATGTACTGTAAATCGCATTTGGTCATGTTTATTATAGTTGAGAGGGAATGTTTGAACCCTTTGGATTTTTTTTTTTTTTCCAGTAACAGAGGTTTTACTTGTTAATGCATAAATGGTTCATATACTTTTTCTTTTGCCCTTGATTAAAGCCATTGATTATGCATTTAACTCTGGGTTATCATATTTTTAAACTTTGGGTTAAGACCAGCTGTAACTCTTGCTAGAGAAATGTTTCACACTGGTAATTTTGAAAGAAGTTTAGCACAGCTAAAAATGATGAGTGATGAAATGAGTATTATTTTTTTAGTATATTTCATGAGACTTACTGTAAGACAACCAGACTTACATAACAACATTATAAAAAGCGTCACAAACTGTATTTATCCAGTCAATGTTATTGACCTCATAAATATGCAAATAAGAATCTTAACCTAGGGTTTACAAACCAACAGTGTGAAATCTCAGAACCTGTTAACAAGTGTAAAAGGCCCATTGAATCTTCTATATCTTATTTTAAAAAGATGAAAATTGCTTAACTTGTTTTGATGAGTTACAGTAAAACATATTTTGATATGACTTGATCATACCATTTTTTACAGTGCAGAAAAAAAACTTCAGCTGTTTAAAGGAATAGTTAAACCAAAAAAGAAAATTTGCTGAAAATGTACTCACCCTCGGGCCATCCAAGATGTACAGTAGATGAGTTTGTTTCTTCATCTGAACACATTTGGAGAAATTTAGCATTACATCACTTGCTCACCAATGGATCCTCTTCAGTGAATGGGTGCCATCAAAATAAGAGTCCGAACAGCCTATAAAAAAAATCTCAATAATCCACAACTAATGTAAGTAAACCACAAGCTGTTTGTAATAAATCCCTCATTGAGGTATTTTTAACTTAATCCATTTCTAAAATAAGTGTCCTCTAACTATATTATTGCTTTCTTCGGTTAAAAAATCATCACGTCTGAATCAGGAGAGAAACATGCACATTACCAGCATTGTTTACAAGCAAAAACAGTCATAAAAAAGTTCTAAACAAATACGTTGGTGGATTTTAATGTGAGAGGACAACAGGAATTAACTTTTTAACTGGAGAAAGTGATATTATTGAATATGGGCTCAAATTTTGGCCAGAAGCAACAGTTTAAAGTTAAAATGTCTTGATCGATTTCTTTATTACAAACACTTTTCGCTTCACAAGACATTAATTGATGGACTGGAGTGGTGTAGATTACTTGTGGATTATTGTGATGTTTTTTCAGCTGTTTGGACTCTCATTCTGATGGCACCCATTCACTGCAGAGGATCCATTGGTGAGCAAGTGATGTAATGCAAGTGATGTAAATTTCTCCAAATCTGTTCCAATGAAGAAACAAACTCATCTACATTTTCGGTAGACTGAGCGAGAATAAATTTACTTAAAATTTTCATTTTTGGGTGAATTCCTTTAATTCCTTTAATTTTCAGACAAGACTTCCTTAAGCCAAAGATATCAAAATCTATATTTTCAAACTCTGTTTTGTCCTCAGAAGGCTGCATAATTTGAACTGTGTTGCATGAGTTCCATGTCAAAGTTTAATTGAAGTACTTATATGTAAACAGACTTTTATGAAGGTTAGATCACATTTTGGGTTGCATTCATGTAGTAAACCAGATAATCGCAAACAACTGGAAATAACAATCCATGTCTTTATGTATTTAGGACATTAAGTCCTGCTGGAATGAGCACCCTTGCCTCTGAAATGACCGTCACGGCAAAATCCCCCACAAAATCTCTGTGGCCTGGCTACATATGCCCCCGATGAGCAGAGTTAAACAGCATGAAGGTTTAAATGGCCCTGAAATATGATTTCTCATTTATATGTCTTGCATTTTGAATGAAACATTTATCACAGCATAAAAAATTATTGTTTTGAGGATTTTTTTCCTTTTGATTGCAATAAAGTTGCAAGGCACACTTTAAATCTGTGACTGCACAGCACATTTACAAGAACAGAAGACAGTATACTATGTAATGAATTACTAAATTAGGTTTTTATTAGTTTCATGCCCCAGAACATTGCACCCCCTTTTTCATAATTACCTTTATTACTCTGAGAACTCTGAGAATGCATTGCACTGCTTAAAAAAATTTAATTGAAAATTCATATTTTGATAATAAAACTAAATAGCACATTTACAACTGTCATGCTTATGTTATCTGTCTCGACTGGAAAATGGGGACATTGTGTTGTTTTTGTTTGCTTAACGAAACGGAGCACCGAGAGTCTAACTAAAAGGCTAAATGGCATTTCTGAGTAGTAATTGAGGTTGGCTTTCATGCTCAGAGAGTGTACCCAGAATGGAGCGACCCTTTTACTCAAATGCTGAGTGAAACATTGGCATGTTAATAACAGTAAATATGTTGGAAAAACTCGCTGGAAATGAGGAGGTCATGTAGGGGTGCGGAATTATTTGTCATACAAAAGGTAGAAAGCACGAGCCATTTAATTTCTCTGTGCACTCAGCCCATCTTTTGAAACAAATCTTTCTGCATTCATTAAATGTTCCACAGTGAAATATAATCGAAGGCCACACAATCAAGGTCAAAATTTTGACACGTGCAAAAGCATTTTATTTTTATATGTGAATGTTCGCTAATTAAAATAAAATTTGGGCCCATAACTTTTGGCTGTACTTTCAACACAACTGCTCTATGTGTAAACTAATGAAATTGTGCTATTATGAAACTATTTTCAGACTGATTCAACAAACTTCGAAGTGTCAAAAGTTGACACGTGCGGCCCTGTGGCTGAGAGCGGATCTGTAATTGTGGAGATGGAGATGCTAGAAAGGCACTGATGTTACTGAACATATGAGTGAAATTCACCTGGGAGTTTATAGCACTGTCAGAGAATGAGGGGTGCCAGGTGGGATCAGGCTTGACTGCTCAAGTTAATCCTCATTACTGAGCCCTCATTTCACAAGCGATGCAGTCGTGCGGAGCTATGATTCATCTTTCATCCGGGCCTGCGCTTGCAACGTTCTCATTGCTCATAAAACTACTCAATAAAGCATCTCAGAACAGACTCTGGCTGAGTGGTTGTGGAAAACGCCTTTGTCGTGGCACCATGCTGTTTGTTTAATGTAAATGAACGTGGCCTGATTTCAAACTGAGCATGTAGTTACACAGTATGTGTACATATGGAAGGAAATAAACACCTTGTTGTTGTCAAAATGGCAAGTTCCTTTTTGATGAATGGGAGTGTAAGAATTTAACTTTGTTATCGTGCATTTTTTTGTCAGGCTGGCTGGACTTGAACTGATGCATTTTGACAGTGACGTGGATGTAGAAACAGCAGAAATGCCCTATTGAGTTAACATTGATTGTAAGGAGGTTAACAAGATGAAGTGTTCAACTGATCTCAACAAGGCACCCCTTACAGTAGCTTTAAGGTATATTGTATAGCTTATAACTTCTAAATGTATATGTAACAAATGTAATACATAATTTTAAACATTATTATTATTATTATTATTATTCACTTTTTGTGTAAAACTTCTTGAGTCTTTTAATTTACTTTTTATGTTTTAAAAAAAATATATTTTGTTTTATTTTGTGTAAAACTCTGTGATACGATTTCTGTTTTAAAATGCCAGATGATTTTTTTATGTGCTAGTGTTATAATGTTTTCTATTATTTTTTTCATAATGCAAAAGTTGAGAAACAAGTCTTTCATCAGTCAAATTGTCATCATCATAAATCATATTCTTAAATAAAGGCATTTCATAAAATTCAGCTTAATCTAAATGAATTATGCAACGACAACCACTGCAGGATAATAAACAGATATGCATAAGATGGGCCAGACTTTGAAATTATAAAAAGATTCATTTAATAGGACTCCTCAAAGTATTACTTTTACATACTTTTATGTTTGATTCAAAAAGTGGGAAAGAGACCGAGTGAGAAATTAGCCTTATCATCTATTGATTTTTTTTTCATCATTTCAACAGTGAAAGCATCAAAAATGGCTTGTTCACATGCCTGTGACTCAACATTCAACCTACAGTTGTGGTACATATTTCAGACTTATTGTTCTTTACACATCTTAGACGTTTTAAAAAAGAGCATAAAAAGAGTCTCAGACAGATCCAAAAGTAGTATTTTTTCTCTGTAAGTGCATAGAATTCTATTCCTATTCCTATTCAGCACGACTTATTCAGAAGCAAGATAATTATGCAAAGCCACATTTTCAGATTATATCTTAGATATTTTCAATTGTCAGAACTGAAGAAGGAATTAAGCAAGCCGAGCATTTGATTTCATGAATTCATCTCTCCTCTTATCCACAGTGTAGCACACACACACGATGCGACATCAAAATTCAGCAGAAAGTTTTATTATTCTTCAAACGGACATTTTCTGTCTCTCTCTCCCATAATAAAAAGGAATCAAAAATGGAAGAATAGAAGACATTTTTCCTTTGGAGTTTACATCTTCCATGCGACACTGAAAAATACCTTTAACTGGATTCATAGCAAATTCCCATTCATTTCTCCTGCCACCCTGTGCCAATTAAAGTCTTCTTTCCCAGCATGAAATATATTGGCTCAAAGTAACATTGACTCTCAACTTCGGGCCCAGTATGTTCAGTATAATTGCCTTTGGGGTGATGGAACATGAATGAAAGTGCTTTAGTAATGCAATTGATGCACCAGGAAGGGAGGTGAAAGACAGAAATGTACGAGAGAATGTAAAGGTGTTGAAAAAAAAAGTCAGACTGCAAGAGTCAAGCAAAAAGGATGTGAGAATATCAAGACTCTCACTTATATTCTTGGGGAAAAAATCTACTAATGGGAGAGGACTGTGGCAATTATTCTGCCATTATACTGGCCGATTAGCCTAATTGCTTATCCAAGCCTGAACAATTTGGTTAGACATTGTTGGGCAATTATTGCTCCTTTAGGGAAGAATAACAGCTACACCCCATATTTGCCACATATGCAACTCATGTCCTTGCATACGGTGCCTTTTTTTCTTTTTTTTTGTGAGCATGTAGTTATTGTGTCTTAAATTTTTATACCACAACAATTGACTGAAAGAATATTGCATATTTCATAAAAAGTCAAAGAAATGTTTGATTTAATTGATTTAACGAGCTGGCAAATTGGACATCTTGAAGCAGCAGACACAATATGTAATATTTGAGGTTATTTTCACAGTGTCATCATGGACATTTCTTATATTATTTTGTAGTGCAGAGAAATGGTGGATTAGAATTGACAGCTCTGAACCAACCTGTCAATTAAATTGTGGAAGAAAATTTGCCTCAGTTTTAAACAGGATTTTTCTCTTACATCGAAACAATACAGTGACTGTTGAACTGATCTGTTGCCACTAGCAACAAGGGAGCTGGAAAAAATCCATGGCAACATGCATTCGCTGTCAAAGTTGTAAGAACTAAAGCCCTAAGATCTTATGCTCTAATCTGACCTCTTTAACAGAGTCAAAATGTACTTGATAAGATGCCTTTTTTCCATTTGAAGCATTTGTTTGCTGCAAAATCAGCTATGATGGAACCCATTAATAAAAAAACATATGTTGGAGAAGAACAGTATATATGCTCCATACCATGGACTGTTTCTGGTAATTGACTATAACTATGACTTTATATCTCACAATTGTGTATCTCACAAAATATATCTTTATATCTCACAAAAATCTTTTTATCTCATTATTGTAATGCTATTTCTCGTATTACGGCTTTATATGTCAAAATTGAAATTGTTCTTATTTTACAAATATATCTCACAACTTTGACTTTGTATGTTATAATTTCAACGTCAATCTCACAATTGTAACTGTTTTGTATTGTCGACGTTATTTACTATTTTGCACTCACAATTATAACTTTTTCTCATAATTGTGCCTTTGTGTCTTATAATTGCAACTTTATCTCACAATTGACTATTTCTTGTATACGTCTCACAGTTGTGGCTTACAATATAAGTCACAATATAAGAAATAGTTAAGTATAAGAAACAAACACAATGTCTTGTAATTGTGTCTTTATATCTCATAATTTTTTTCTGTCTGCCTTTTATTACATATTTTATTTCTTACAATTGTGACTTTAATGTATATGTCACATGATTATGAGTATAAAAGAGTACAAATGTACACTCTTAAAAGAGTATAAAAGTATAAAGCATATTTTGAACTGAGCTGCAAAGTTAAAAAAGCAGCAATTCATTCTGAAAGCTGTCCCTGACCACTAGAGATTTCAGAGAACACCTGAGCACATAGTTTCTTTTCAACAAGCCATGGCCCTGCCTGGGCCGTCAGGATTGGTTGTCGATCTCTCTCGGTAAAATCAATGGAGAGAAGATTAAGCAGCAAGCAGCCAAGCAGAAGTAAACATCAGTGGTGTATATTTTCAACTGACGACTGGCCAGAGTTAATGATTAGTTTGGCACTTCTCACCTTCTTAAAACAGTAGCAGAGATTTGACAGGTTTCATTGTTGCCTACGTGCTTGTTTGAAAGCCAGATACATTTTCCCTGTTTGTTTGCACCAACTTGGCCTCAACAATTGTATAATGTCATCTCGAGAGATCCGCTCACATCATGGAAAAAAACAAAGTCTTCACTAAACCTTTGGCGGAATCACATATGACAATTACCCACACCTAATATTTTACCGACATCCTGAAACTTCTGTGACTCTCAGATGACTCTGTAATTGCAGGTTGTTATTGATGAAGGGAAAACAATTAATCCAGAAGCGGATCAATTTAACAGCTGTGGCGGGGTGGCATGCGTCACACATCGGATGAATTATTGTCGCTTATTCTAAGTCACATTCTTCATTGCGACACCAATTCCTCACCACGGTTTCTGAATCCACCACGTAGGGCAGAAATTTCAGGGAACTTGATGTGCATGTGCAGAGATTTCCAGCAGAATTTCCTCTATATGGCACCTTACTCAAAATTTCATGCCAAATGCATCATTCATTTGAGGAAAGTACAACAAAATCTACTTATGGAAAGGATTCATTATTAATGATACAAGTTTGGAAAAAGTGTGAACGGAGATGGAAGATTCACTCACCAATTCTAAAAGTAGTTACTGGGATACAGACAAAAAGATCTATTCCTTTTTCAAGTCTGTTTTTCTGCATCCATAGAATGACCTGCAGGATGGCTTCTCTTGCTCCCTCCGGTCAAATATATTAAACTTGCGCATTCAGTGTAGACACAGAAAAACCATTCAATAGCTTTTAAAAGTCCCTTGTGGATAGTACCAGTCACACTGCTGGCAGGAAGCGCATGGATCATATTTTGTAATGCTGCGGTTTTGAGTCGAGGAGACACTTTGGTGGGATGACCTCACTGAGCGTTGCTGTTCATTAACCGATGAATCAACTCCAGGCTGTGAACCATTTCTTCCGTCTTCACCAACACACAAAGGCAAAGCCAACAGCAATGCTCAGTATGAAATGATATGTAAAATTTTGACTCAAACAAACATGGTTACAGCAACTGTTGCTGAATGCAAACGTTGATTTACAAAAGTAGGACATGCTGCTGGATCAACATCCTTTGTTGTTCCTGGAACAACATTCCTCTTAAACAATCAGAGCCCTAACTGGTTGATGGGAATGTACCATCTTGCTAACGAAATGCTAAATTATGTGAGTTTAACCCATATATATATATATATATATACAGTGGGGAAAAAAAGTATTTAGTCAGCCACCAATTGTGCAAGTTCTCCCACTTAAAAAGATGAGAGAGGCCTGTAATTTTCATCATAGGTATACCTCAACTATGAGAGACAAAATGAGAAAAAAAAATCCAGAAAATCACATTGTAGGATTTTTAAAGAATTTATTTGCAAATTATGGTGGAAAATAAGTATTTGGTCAATAACAAAATTTCATCTCAATACTTTGTTATATACCCTTTGTTGGCAATGACAGAGGTCAAACGTTTTCTGTAAGTCTTCACAAGGTTTTCACACACTGTTGCTGGTATTTTGGCCCATTCCTCCATGCAGATCTCCTCTAGAGCAGTAATGATTTGGGGCTGTCGCTGGGCAACACGGATTTTCAACTCCCTCCAAAGATTTTCTATGCCAAGTTCTCTCTTCGTGATGTGCTCATAAGATACACACACAGGCAGGGACTTGGTAGTATGTCGCAGTTGGTATTCTCGTTCCCAAAGCGAATCTCGACACAGCTCGAGTTCCTGAAGGGGAACGTCTCTAGGTTACGTATGTAACCATGGTTCCCCGAGGGAATGAGACGCTGCGTCTCTTTGCCATACTCCCTGCATCCCTGCAGACTTCATCGAAGCTGGGTGGCGCCTGGCCGGATGCGCTTTTATGCTTTCTGGTGCTTACGTCACCCTGCTCGTGACGTCTCGCTGCTCCATTGGACGGATTTGACACGTGCTTCAGAACGCGGTCACGCAAGGGCGTTCCCAAAGCGAATCTCGACACAGCGTCTCGTTCCCTCGGGGAACCATGGTTACATACGTAACCTAGAGACGTTTTCAAAAGACAAGTTGCTGTCTAATATAACACCCAGATTTTTGACTGTAGAGGAAGTAACAGTACATCCGTCTAGTTGCAAATTGTAATCCACGAGATTCTGTGTACTGCTTTTTGGTCCAATAAGTAATATCTCTGTCTTATCCGAATTCAATATGAGAAAATTATTGGTCATCCAATCTTTTACATTTTTAACACACTCTGTTAGCTTAGATAATGTAGAAGTTTTATCTGGTCTTGTTGAGATATATAGTTGAGTATCATCAGCATAACAATGGAAACTAATTCCGTATTTTCTAATAATATTACCAAGGGGAAACATGTATATTGAAAATAGCAGAGGACCTAGGACAGATCCTTGTGGCACTCCATACTTTACTGGTGATAATTGAGATGACTCCCCGTTTAAATAAACAAAGTGGTAGCGATCGGACAGGTAGGATCTAAATCATCTTAAAGCCTGCCCTTGAATACCCACATAGTTTTGTAATCGATCTATGAGTATGTCATGATCTATAGTGTCGAACGCAGCACTAAGATCAAGTAAAACTAGCAATGAGATGCAGCCTTGGTCTGCTGCAAGAAGCAAGTCATTTGTAATTTTAACAAGTGCAGTTTCTGTGCTATGGTGGGGCCTGAAATCTGACTGAAATTCTTCATAGATCATTTTTTTGCAAGAAGTTCTGAAATTCGGTTTTGCGCCATTATCTCCTTGTATTAAAGCTAATCTTGTTCGCATTCTGTACAGTTCATGTCTGAGACCACATGCTAGCGTCACGTGTTCATGAGGATTAGGCTAATCATCGCATATAGAAAATATCACAAGTAAAATTAGTCATGTTTATAAAGATAGACATGGGTTTATTTTAGCCCACTTACAATTTACATTTCAGAGATCATTACAAATAAATTATTAAATGCTAAATCTGAATAAATTTAAATGAACAAACTTGGCGTTGCATTTGCAACCATGTGAAAACAGGGGGTGCTGCAGCCCCCTCAGCATCCCTACTTCCCGCATCCCTGTTGCTGGCTGAAACAATAGTTCTTCCTGGGCGATAACGCGGAGCCATATAGTTAATATCAGTAATACGCAGCATGCACAATACAAGGAAATGGTAATTTCACATTATTTAATTTAGCATATTTTTATAAATTCATATATATCTTTTCATTTATTTATTTAGACCTCCATAGACCTGTTGAGTTGAGTGCTGTTGCTGTTCAGTATGGAATCTGCTCCAGGCTGTCTTCACGAACGCAACTGCTCAAATCCAAACCATCAAAAGCAGTATGTTGTGTAGAATTGTAATCTATATTTTAAACGAAACTACAGCTGAATTCACAATGTGAATTATACAAGCAGTGGTATGATATATAAATGATGATGCACAAGTTTAATTTTGTGCAATTATTTATTTATCTCTTTTTATTTACATTTTTTCTGAGCTTAAATATTTTTGTGTCATATATTATGTTTAGGACTGTACCGATATAACCAATGTATTATAAGCATATGTATTATAAGCAATGTATTGCAACATTTTTGTTCACAGTACTGCATTGATACATCTGTCTGTGTATTTATAGATTTATTTATATTTGTGCAATCATATCAAGTCCTCAGTAAAAAAAAAAAAAAAGCTTTTTCGTCTCAAGAAGTGCTCACTTTTCACTTTTACACTTTAAAAAACTGTACAAAATCTGTTAATTATTTAAAAATCAAGTTCACTAATGAAACCCTTCCTTGCCACTGATTGATCTCGTCACTGGCTTTGCAGCCAGTCAATCACTTCTTTCTATCTATGTTTGCCTTTACTTTCTGGTCTGACTCGATGGAGCTCTGAGAGTTGTGATGATTGAACTGTAAAGTTACTTTACTATGCAGTGAAAGCCTTGTAAATGGTTTAACACTGCATTATATGTAATTTTACTGTAAAATACTATTCAATTTGTGGGGTTTGCATGTGAAAGCTATGAATTACTGTATAATATTCAGTGAAAAACAGTAATAGGAATGCCTGCATGACACATCACATATGAATATATTTTATATAATTAAATAATTTTAATTTCTTCTCCTTTTTTACATCTGTAATGTACAAAAGAGTGTTAGTTTTATTTTATATAGTTTATATTTATTGCATTATATTAGTATCATGTGGATCAATCACCATGTAATTAATCATAATATGTATTGCACTGTGTAGTGCCACTTTTAGTATAGTCCAGGCTTCATGAAAATTATTGCATTGCATGACAGGAGATGGAATGGAACAGTTACCTACTGTTAAAACCAGTTGGACTGATGCTGTTTCACTTGTAATGTGTAAATTAGGGGTTGGGGTTACCATAAATACAGATTTATGGCAACTTCAACCAGGTAAATTGTGTGTTGTATATATTCTTATACATTATGAGCAGACCTAAACACATCCCGTCTGAGTTGCCATGGAGATGAGACAGCAGACTGCACTCCTGAGGTTAAACAGTACAGAGTTAGACCACCATATAATGACCAAACCCCTGCTGATCAACCAATAAATCACGGCCAAGAAATCGATTCTTACTACAAGAGTGAATATTGGGACTTTAATAAAAGTGAATATCCACAATGTGGGTGTTATTTGCTCTGATGAAACTAATGAGGTAAGAATAAATAAAGGGAAATGATAAAAAGCATAAGAGTGCCAGCCTTAGTTTGAACTGGTCTCAGATGAGATTTTTGGAGTCAGCATGTTCAAGCTACGTACACACAGGCCTCTCACGACTGATAACTGTACTGCAATGTTTTCAAGGAGAGTTAAACTCAGGACATCAGATGGGTCAATTATTCATACACCCCACCGGGATAGAAAATAATCAATGTTGAAGTCAATTTCCCTGTGTTGACCCAAAGGTAATTGGGTACGAGAGGCTGGGTGACATGGGCTGTCCCGTCGTGCCCAGCCAGAGGAAATAGAATTTTATTTGGCGACTCTGCTGACAAGATGTCTGTTCCAGAACTCACATACTCATTTCATGTATATCACAGGGGGTCAGCGTTCATTTGAATTGTAAAGCAGTCCCATGGTAATGAATACCGGTAACGCTCTTGTTGCATTCAGTCGAGAACACCGAAAGAGTGGGCGCTGTAGTACGACAGAAAAAGACTGAAATAATGAAAATGGAAATGGTGAAGGTGAAACCAGTCAAATATTAGATCACACTTTGATTAGATCAGAATTTGTTTAGAATTAGCTACGTAATACATTAAATTAATTATTTATCAATGTTTAAAGAAGATATGAAGATGTACTGATCAAAAGTTCGCAATAATTAGGATTTTTCATGTTTTTTTTTTTTAAGTCTCGTATGCTCAACAAGAGTGCATTTATTTGATTAAAAATACAGTAAAACTGTTTAATTATTGCAATTTTATTAATTTATTCCTGTCATAGCAAAGCTGAATTTTCAGCATCATTACTCCAGCCTTCAGTGTCACATAATCCTTTAAAAAATAATTGTAATATGCGAGAATCTGTTATGTCTTTCATACAGTCAAGATTTCCATTTCCTGTAACAGCAAAGCACCCTCATAACAGGACTGGTCCACCTCCATGTTTGACCATGGAGATGGTGTTCTTGCTTTTTTTTTGTGCCAGACATGTCACTGATTCATGAGTCCAAAAGTTCCAGTTTGGTCTCATCACTCCATAAAACATACCTACAGAACTACCGCCCACCACCTCATTCTTATTCTGCCTATATTAAGATCTCCAGACTTCAGTCGTTTTAAAAATGTATATTTATATACACACAGATTAAGAGACTTAATACTTCCCACTTTCAAGTATTGCTTGTCGCAATGCAGTTGCTTCATTATTTTCAGTTGCCTTTGGTGCTTGCTTTAAATTAGATGAAGTTGTGTTCGGAGACTATGAGATTTTCATTACGGTAATTTTTAATTTCATTCTCACCAGCATAAATTTTTTATATATTTTACAGGCTTCGCATATGGCTACAGTGACATGATGTAGCCAAGTAGGACATATTCCTGGATCGACATCTAACATTCCTATCATCCAACCGCAGATCTCTAACCCCAACCATAAGGCACCTCTGAAATGACAGATTTATACGGTAAGAATGGTGTTCAAAGCCCATGTGATTGATTCATAGGAACGGTGTTCAAGGACTAAAAAGGTCTGTAATGCCTGGAAAGAGCTATTGGCTGACATTCCTATTCGTCTCAATGGCAGCTGCTTGGCCATTTCACGATTTTTAAAAGCGCTTCAAAAAGCCATCAGGCACCAGTGAAATATCAACTATAATTTAATGAAAGATTAGAAATTGATTATAAATTGATTTCTGAAGGATCACGTGACACTGAAGACTAGAGTAATGATGCTGAAAATTCAGCTTTGCATCACAGGAATAAAGTACATTTTAACATGATAAAATCAAAAAACATTTTTTTTATTGTAACAATATTTCACCCTTGGTGAGCATCATATTTCTTTCAAAAACATTTAAGTTTCAAAACCATATGAAGTAAATATGAATAGTACACTGGAGTACATTTCTAAGAACTTGGCACATGTTTAAACTCGAATTTTCCTTTTCTTTAGTGCTTTCTTTGCCTACTTTATTTGTTATTGACCTATATAAAAATACAGTTCATCGATTAAAATTGTTCATTTTTTTCATTCAGGACTCAAGAGGTTTTGTGCACCTTACATCAGGTTATACATCTTGTGCATTGACCTTGAAAAAAAATGGTTTACAAATAGCAAATCTGTCTTTTGCTGATGCAGTTTGCCCATGTTTTCCACATTCCGTCTTTGTTTGCCAGGCTATTACCCATGACCCATTACATTTAGCAGTATTGTGAATGAAGCACTTTTAATTTGAGAACCAATTATTTGGCCTCTTTGGAACTTGCTTAATGTTGCTTTCAAACCTCACCGTTCACAATGCATAGTGTCAAATTTCTTTATAGCTGACACTCACTGCTGATTGGCGATGAACCCAATATGACTCATTTTTTTGAACTCCTTGTGTGACAGTGAGAGGAGACATAGACGTTGATCCCGTGGGTGCTCAGGTGCTCGAGGACTCATGGGAAAGCATCATGTTGTATTAATAAAAGCAAATTAATTTCTATGCTGCTCAATGTTGTGTAGTTAACGTTTGCCAAGTAGATTTCTGATCTCTGTTGTTCACTGTGGTGCTGAAATGTCTATGACTGACAGTATTTGTCACATCTGGCAAGTTAAGTGAATCAACTATAAGTGAATTTCTTCACTGGAAATGGCAGCTGTGATGAGCTGAGGTTATTTCATTCTGAATTCTCCCCTTGCTAGTTATTAATAAACTTATTTCATTTCATTAAGTATTATCGTTGCCTCTAGGCAGTGGTGGACCCTGGCAAAGGTATTCCTGTGGAGTTCACCATGCTTTTGGATAGCAGTACCATGCAAATCCACTGATAATCAGATGCCATTTTAATAAGTTGTTGTGTTTAATAAGTTTTGTTTCTTTCTTTCTTTCTTTCTTTTCTTTTGTTTTTGTTTCTTTGGTGTGTGTGTGTGTGTGTGTGTTTTGGTTTTTGTTTGGGGTTTTGTTTTGATTTGTTAGGGCTACCAATTTAACATGCTCATTTTAGGTAATTAATTAAGACCATAATAATTCCAAAAAATATTGCAATGAATCATTAACAAAAATTCAGACATATTGACATGTTGGAGACTCATATCTTTGAATCGGTTATTTCTCACCAAATCAGTCATTCTTCCATAGAATATATATACAGTGTATATATACAGTATGGAGGTGCTTGTTGTTAAAGACAGTGTTTTTCTGTGGTGTTGAGTATTCTCTTTTCCTCTGTTCTTCTGTACCGTGCATCAGCAAAATGGATTAATGGCTATTTACCTTTTATTAGTACCCATTTCTCCTGTTCTTGTGGGAAATCATAAATGGCTTTTTGAGACATTTTGTTCTTGCCTTGTCTGTGTATCAACAAGCTTAATTGTTCCAGGTAATGTAATGATATTCACTTGGTGGTGTTAGCTAGTGAAAAGTTAATTGCATTAGGGCACAGATCTCCCAAAGAAAATCATGTTTAATCAGTGGCAGAAATACAATAATTAAAGAAGATGGAGGTGGAGGGCTTTTGGGGGTGGAACACATTTTTAGCAGCTGTGTTTAGCGTTCATTTTTTTTACAGTGACTCACCACTGTCAAGGTGCCGGGAAAAAAAACACTTTGATGTCTAACAGAAGCCTAAGGTAAAAGTGTTATACAACACCATCGTTTCCATCATGCTCACTTAAATTAGCAATAAGGCTAGTCACTACATAAGACACTGTTTGGTACAAAAATATAATGTGTTCGCTGCGCCACGTTCAAACGCATCAAAAAGCTGTCACTTAACTTCGGATACATCACACTGCAGTTTTGTTCTATTTGCTTTTAATACAACTGTCATAAATGAGCTCTACTCATTTGTTGTGTCTATAAAGAGGAACACTGTGTGTGCTTACTTTCTAAAGTTGCACTAGACTGTTAAGAGGAAGGAGTGACAAACTTAATTGTTAGGGAATTTAAAAAAGCAGGAAATTGTCTGTAGCAACAGTCTAATGTAACATGTCAAGGTAACCCTTTCTAGTTCAGTGGTCAAGATCTAATTAAAACTTTATATTTGTAAATATATATACATGATTTTGATTCATTGTGTTTCAATTCATCTGGGTATATTACAATTGCAGTGTACATTTTGCATTTTAATTTGTATAGAGTTTTATATAGTATTTCTGTAGAATGTACATGGCCATTTTTTGTATATTTTTGAAAATATGTTTGTTTTTAAACATTTAAGTTTTAGGTTTTAATTTGAGTTTATTTTTAGTTGTTTTACTTCAAGTTTAACTAAATGAACATGAGAAATGTTGCCTTGGCAGCTATCTGAAACTAAATCAATTTGTAAATATTTTTATTTTGTTTAATCTTTATTTTATTTCAAGTAATGAATTGTTATGGTTTTAGTTTTAGATTAAGTTCATCCTGATTATGATTAATAAATGGAAAACCCATATTGTCCAATTTACCCAATCAAATTTTTTGGGATCTACACAACAATATTGTGTTTCTCTTCTGAACTTGATGTCTTTGCTTTCGATTAATGTAATTCACTCAAATGTATACATTCTACTAGATTAAATTATTTAGGATGAATATGAACCAATCAAGTACTTGAAAATTATTTTTGCATGCTTTGCTTGGGACTTAATGAGAAGAGTAAAATATTATGAAATTAAGAGTTATTTTATATGTTTTTGAACAAAATGAGAAAAACGGGAGGCTTGATAGTGTTTAATATAGTGATTAATGTTCAATTATGTTGGAATTATGTTGAACCATTTAAATTACACTGGCTAACTATTGTGGAGAAGAGTGGAGCACTTGCTTAAGCTGTGGACTGGTAGAGCACATGTTAATACTGCTTTACTCAAAGAGCATTTAATGCTTAGCATTTAGCGTGCATGTATTATTGATAGCTAATAGCTTATTAGCTGTTTAGTAAAATTTTATCATTCTTATTTAGTATAATCTTATAATGTGCCAAAGATGTATGAAATTTAATTAATTAATACTGTTGGAAAACCAAATAAAATCATTTTGAGGCTACTTAATTGGGTCACTTAAAAACAACTTCAATCCATGATATTGAAATGATTATTTTTCTTAATTGATTCATATGGGACCAATGTGCATGATTAAATCATGTAAATCCAACACACTTTTTCTCAGTGTATAATATCTATTTTGCTTAATTGTGAGTGGTAATAAAGCCTATCCCTGCTAATGCTATAAATTAGACATGGCATTGTCTCAGACTGATTCAGGAGTGTTTTAGATTGGTTCACTCATAACAGTCATTTTTTTCAAGAAACTGAATTGGTCACTGAAATAAAAGGTGTGGTCACATTAGTGAAATTTCAGTGAAATTCTGTGGACAAAAAAGGTTCATTATTTATTGTCAAAAGTGAAGCTTTGAATGAAGCAAAGGAAACAGTAAATGTGACTGCTCCTTTAGAGTCATTTGTTTCGTGAATTGGACTATTGCACTCCATTTAGATTCACCCCAGGTGGGAATCTAGTAATGCCAGTGTTTCGATATTTGATAAGCTGTTCTACTTACTGACCCGTCTTTGTAAATATACAGTTTAATATCACTAGAACCTGTTTACAGGTTGTTGTTCTGTTTTTTTGACAAAACAGCCAATAATGAATTAGAGAAAAATGTCACTTGTGTTTCCTATACTGTTTGCAGTCAATGGACAAATAATGAGCTTGACCTTATATGCTGTGTGAGAATATGACCTTGAGCCTTGTTATTTGAGTGTGAGCGTTCATAATGCACGTACAGCTCATTAGGAGCTTAAGTGATGTAAAGATCACTCTCTGATTGGATGTCGTTCAATATGCCACCACTGATTAAACCGAAGCAAATTACCACGTCACTTAAACCGCAATTCTTGCTACGTTCAGATCTCGCATTGCTGTATATGTGCATGTGCCACTCTGAGGAACTGACATTTGATAAATGGTTGCAGATTGCTTTAAATATCTGAATCTATTGCATCAGTCACAAGAATTGGAACAACAGCATATCACAAACTCATAAGCTGCATATCCTGAGGTGAAATACTTGCATGTTTGAAATGTTAGCATGTTTCTTATAATGTATAAGATCAGCAGCGTTTCTTTATTGACCAACTGTTGGTAGTGCCTCGCAGGCGCTTGCATCTTATCAGTGGAAATCTTTCTTCTTTGCAGAGGGAGAAGAAAGTTAGAAATATGCAAATATTTAAAGTTGGAAAGGCACCACTTATTGATCTGAACTGTGCTAAAGCACAGTATATAGAGTATAAACTGGTTAATTGCTCCTCTTGTAATATAAAATTAATGAAGATCTCTGCCGAATGGATATTAACACATCAATATCAGGCATAATTCTTAGAAAATGTGTGCGGTTCCTTCTGAAAGGCTGATTAAGATGTAAATACATTCATTCACACACACACAGCTATTTTATCTCCTATCTCTGCGCCGCAGAATGTGGTGGATTATGGAGATGCATGGATTATTCCAGTGTTTGAGCTCTCGCATTTATAAAATAAAAAAAAGGCTTCAGCAACATATAATGGGGTGGCCAAATATGCTTGCTTTTGGTGGCCGCCACACAGCAAAAAAAATATGTTTTTATTTTATATATATATATATATATATATGTACTGTATATATGCAACAGCTCTTTCGGGCCCTCGAATCTGATTGACTGAGAAGAGTGTGATATTCTAGTGATAACAGAGCTCCGTATTTCTCACAGTGAGTGATCAGAAAAAAAGTTAATCAAGAGCTTGTGAATCTGAATCGAATCAGGAAATCTGTATTGATAACCAGACCTATTTACTGGAACACTTGATATGTGCACTAGTAGTGATGTCCAATTCATGATCATTCATCAAAATGGTCTGACTGGTTCATGAATCAAGCAGATACAGTTCTTGACTTCAAATTGATGCATATGTGATATAACTACAACAAAATAAAAGCCTTTTAAAGCAAATAAAAAACTAGTCAAAAGTTTTGGAATGGACTGGTTTATGAACAACAATAGTGTTTAATGTTCCCAACCACGTCTCTTTTATATGTGACACTTTGTAAATAGCCAATAATCAATTAGAGAAAAATGTAGAAGCCAATCTGAGATAAAACTTGAACTTTACCTTCATTTTACGCCTCGGTGTCAAAATGTCAAATACCAAATGACTGAGAGATGATGAGAACCATGTAACAGGCCAAAACGTCTGCAGCTAATACTGTTACTCGTCACTTTGTTAGCCTTTGTTAATTGTCTGCATTCTGAGATAGGGGTTAGATACAGGGTGTGCGACTGCATCGAGCCATGCGACCATCTCAGAACTCAACACCACCTCCACGTTTAATGAGTAATTATCAAACCAAAAGCCCACTCTGTGTCTGAGCTGTCAACAACCTTCCAGCCTCTCTAATGCAAGCAGTGTAAACTTTATAATTGCTTTCAACACAGAATAATGAATACATTTTCTGTCTGATTTCCATATGCAGGGAAAATTAATGTAGTATAATGCGCTTTACTTGTCTGATTGACTCCTTTGTTTTATGCTCTGTTTCTAAAGCAGGAACAAGCAGCCATAGAAGTAAGCAAGGGATCTGCATTTTCTTCTTTATCTGGAACAATGATGTACTTTTTCTCATTTCTATGAAAATACTATTGACATTCATAGAAACCAGTTTCCACTTTTGCCTTCTATTTGCATCCAGCAAGTAACCATATATTAACATCACAGACACACATCAGTGAGAATAATATGAACTATGTGAATATCAATATAAATATGTAACAGCTTCACAGAGCAGGAAATGGCCTTTTTTTCAAAGCGGACATTCTTGCCATAAATGTATTTATAGTGTTGTGCATTTCTCTTTCTGCTGTCCTCACGGCCCTGTCCGCCCGGCGGGCCTCACGGGATCTTCCGCCCCCTCTGAGTCTCTGAGCGCTGGCAGAGGGGCACACTTAGGAAATGTGTGCATGGGAAACAATTAAAAGACCTCCTTCTTCTGCCTGAATAAGAATCATGGGGACAGTAGCTGGAAATGTGTGTGTGGAATTGAGTTGATGGGCTGCGGAGGAGGACTGCTGAGTGTTGGTCAGGTCTGTTATCTTTGTTGGGCAAATGCCCCCATAAAACCCTAGTAAAATAACTTACATTGTGCAATAACTGCCTAGGAACACCCTGGCAACCAATCACAACTGCTGAGCATCATGCAGGGGATTTGCAGGGGTAAGCAGCCCTCACATTTACTTAAGAAAATGTAAAAGTCACCAATGGTAGATAAGGAGTGTTTATATATATTTTTTTTTTATGTCGCTATTTTAAAATTTTATTTGGTGGTGACTAATGGTGCAAACAAATGTGATGGTGATGGGAAAAAAAAGAGATGGGAGAAAAAATTATATTTCAGTGCTTTGGCATTCTCCCAAGGAAAAAAAAACTTGAGAAACCATGTTCACTTGCAAAACTTTGTTTTGCAATACTGGTGATGGAAATAATATGAGATGGGAGGAAAAATTACATTTAAATTTTGCGTCCTCCCAAGAAATGTTTGTGTGCTCCCAGAAAACACAAAGTTGTTTTGTGAGAACACAAAATGTTTTGAGTTCATTTGCAAAGCATTTGCGTTTTGCATTCTTATAATACATTTTGTGTTCACTTGCAAATATTTTGCATTCCCCAAAGAAATTTAGTTTGCTTCCAAATCTTTTGCGTTCTCCTGAGAAACTTCATTCACTTGCAAATCTTTTGCATTCTCTCAATAAAATTTGTGTTCGCTTGCAAATCTTTTGCGTTCTCTTGAAAAACGTTGCATTCGCTCACAAAATGTTAAAGAAACGTCTCTAGGTTACGTATGTAACCATGGTTCCCCGAGGGAATGAGACGCTGCGTCGAGATCGCTTTGGGAACGCTCCTGCGTGACCGCGTTCTGAAGCACGTGTAAAATCAGTCCAATGGAACAGCGACACGTCACGAGCGGGCTGACGTGAGCGCCAGGAAGTATAAAAGCGCATCCGGCAGAGCGCAAGTTAGCTTCGATGAAATAGCGCCTGGAGGGATGCAGGGAGTGTGGCAAAGAGACGCAGTGTCTCGTTCCCTCGGGGAACCATGGTTACATACATAACCTAGAGAAATTTCCCTTGAGGAACTCGAGCTGCGTCGAGATCGCTTTGGGAACGAGAATACCCACGGCGCCAAACTACCAAGTCCCTGCCTGTGTGTGTATCTTGCGAGCACATCACGAAGAGAGAACTTGGGAACCTGGGGTAGATGCCAGGTGTAGGTTGTAAAAGTGGACAAAAGTGTGCGGAAAGGACCAGCCCGCCGCAGCACAAATGTCCTGCAAGGCCACACCCAAGCTGAAAGCTTTGGAGGCCGCCATACTCCTGGTCGAGTGCGCTCTGACCCCCATAGGAGATGGGAGGCCAGAGGACTCGTAAGCTAGTGAGATGGCCTCGACCACCCACCTACTCATGGTCTGCTTGGTCGCCAGAGATCCTTTCTTTGGTGGACCAAAACAAACAACAGCTGATCTGCCTTACGCCACGGGGCAGCTCTGTGTGTGTAAGCGTCCAGTGCTCGAACTGGACAGAGCAGATTAAGCCTTTCTTGGCCTACTGCCTGGAACCGAGGAGGACAGAATGCCTGAAGTACTATGGGCCCTGCTGAAGAAGTGGGCACCTTAGGGACATACCCGGCCCTCGGGTAAAGGAATGCCATAACCATGCCTGGAGCAAATTCCAGGCACGAAACAGAAAGTGCCTGAAGATCCCCGATCCTTATTAATGAAGAAATAGCGAGCAGAAAGATGGTCTTGAGCGTGAGCGTGGTAAGCTGCTAAGGCCGCTACGTATACCTTCAGAGTGGAGGGAGATAACCCTGCGGAGAATCGCTCCTGCAGATACTCCAGAACTGTACCAACTGGGCAGTTGACTGGGTCCTGCAGTCGCTGTCCACACCATGAAGTGAAAGTTTCCACTTCAAGGCGTACTGTTTCCTAGTGGCGGGAGCTCTGGACTGGAGTATAGTCTCAACAACCTCAGTTGAGAGACCAGATGCTAGGAGCTGTGCCCCCTCATGGGCCATGTCCACAGCTTCCATAACTCTGTGCGGGGGTGAAGAATGGCGCTCCCCGCCTGAGAGAGGAGGTGCCTCCTGATCGGAATCTCCAGCGTCGAGGAGGGACACCAAGTCCGAGAACCATACTCGGGCCGGCCAGAATGGGGCTACTAGCAACAGACTGACCCCATCCCGGCGTACCCTCTCCAGAACTCCCGGGAGCAGAGCAATTGGGGGAAAAGCATACAGACGAAGCCTCGCCCACGTCTGCACCATGGCATCCAGCCCCAGTGGAGCTGGATGCGTGAGGGAGAACCAGAGCGGACAGTGTGTCGTTTCCTGCGACGCAAATAGATCCACTTC
>NW_015505257.1:402934-425355 GCF_001515645.1 Sinocyclocheilus grahami | reverse complement strand
GAAGTGAAAGTTTCCACTTCAAGGCGTACTGTTTCCTAGTGGCGGGAGCTCTGGACTGGAGTATAGTCTCAACAACCTCAGTTGAGAGACCAGATGCTAGGAGCTGTGCCCCCTCATGGGCCATGTCCACAGCTTCCATAACTCTGTGCGGGGGTGAAGAATGGCGCTCCCCGCCTGAGAGAGGAGGTGCCTCCTGATCGGAATCTCCAGCGTCGAGGAGGGACACCAAGTCCGAGAACCATACTCGGGCCGGCCAGAATGGGGCTACTAGCAACAGACTGACCCCATCCCGGCGTACCCTCTCCAGAACTCCCGGGAGCAGAGCAATTGGGGGAAAAGCATACAGACGAAGCCTCGCCCACGTCTGCACCATGGCATCCAGCCCCAGTGGAGCTGGATGCGTGAGGGAGAACCAGAGCGGACAGTGTGTTGTTTCCTGCGACTCAAATAGATCCACTTCCGCCTTGCCAAATTCCCTCCAAATAAGCTCCACCACCTCGGGGTGCAGCCTCCATCCCCTGGGCCTCAGCCCCTGTCTTGACAAGATATCTGCCCCCTGATTTAGATACCCAGGGATGTAAACTGCTCTTAGAGAGAGGAGCTTCCCCTGAGCCCACAGAAGGATCTGACACGCCAGCTTGTACAAGGGGCGCGAACGCATTCCCCCTCGGGGAAAATCCCTTGGTTCTGAGCCACCACTGCAAGGGTCTCATGTACAGCAGGCCAAAAGGCATCATGTTGGACGCTGCTGCCATCAAGCCCAACAGCCTTTGAAACTGTTTGGCCTTCTCTTACTCTCGTGACTGTCGTGAGAATTGACTCGATTCGAGCAATGAGTACAGTTTCTCCCACGATCTTGACACCTCCTTTTTTTAGCATGGAGATCGGGGAAAAACGGAAGGCCCCGTTGTGAAGGCTGTGATCTGGATTTCAGAAAGCGCTCGTCTAATTACTTTTAGGACGAGCGTCCTGTTTCTCGGCTGGCCAAACTATATTTTATTTTGGCGACTGCACGAATCACACCCCATAATTACTTTTAGGATGAGCGTCCTGTTTCTCGGCTGGCCAAATTATATTTTATTTTGGCTACTGCCCGAATCACACCTCATACGCGAGGGACTGTGGTGGCGAGTCAACAGTCTCCTCTGTCTCGACACTCATCACATCCACCTCCTCGGAGGAAGATAGATGAAGCGTCTGGCTCGCCCTCTCTGGGAGGGGGGGGAAACCGCAGCGCGGGCTTCCGAACACTGAGAGAGAGCCGCGGATCTAGCGGGTGAGGACCGAGAAAAGGACGAGCCCGTCTCGGATCCCTCCACTAAATCCACCTGCGATCCCCACGACAATAGTCTACGCCGTGCCTCGGCAACAGCAGGACCGCTGCCAGCGGGATCGCGAGCTTGGCCGCTCTCATCAAACACAGCCAGGCGAGAGCGGAGCATACGCAGCGAGAGTAACTCACAGTGATGACAATCAGCTCCTCGAAAGCTGACCGTGCATGCTCCGCTCCTAAACAAACAACACACAGATCATGTGTATCCCCCGCTGCCAGATAGTGTGGGCAGGGAGGCACACAACGTCTGTAATGCCGTTTGCTCGCCTTAGATATTAGTTTAGACTTTGATATATTCTTTTGAATGCTTGTGGACTGACAGATAACAGTAAATAGACTGACACATACACAGAGCGCTACTGAAGAGCAGAAGCTAACTTGCGCTCTGCCGGATGCGCTTTTATACTTCCTGGCACTCACGTCACCCCACTCGTGAAGTCTCGCTGCTCCATTGGACTGATTTTACACGTGCTTCAGGACGCGGTCACACAGGAGTGTTCCCAAAGCGATCTCGACGCAGCTCGAGTTCCTGAAGGGGAACTGTGTGTTCACTTGCCAATCTTTTATGCTCTTCCGAAAAACTTTGCATTTGCTCACAAAACCTTTGCATTCTCCTGAGAAACTTTGTGTTTGCTTGCAAATCTTTTGGCAACACTGGTGATGGAAACAATATGAGTTTGGAAAACTATATTTAGAAACAGTAAAAGATAACATTTTATTAAAATATTGTCATGAAAAGTTTAAATGTAATGACTCTAAAAATGTCATATGGTTTAACAATCAGATTCAACAAATATTGAATATGTATTTTCCTAGCACCTTTGATACATGAGTTTACGTAATCATTATTTTAAAAAAGTTATTTTTTCAGTAAAGAAAGTAAAAATTATTTTTATTATGGATTATTATTTCATACATTTCATTAGGTTTTATGTTACTTTTACCTTTTCTTGTCTAAAGTAACTGATTTTTAAAATGACGATATAAAAAACAGTACAGTTCATTTGTATCACTGTGATATATTTGACTTTATTCCCTTTAAAAAAAATTGTACAATTTTAGATTCAGAAATTAACAACATGCGCATCGTATAGGAGGTGTATTCAAGTCATAATATATACATATTGCATTTTTTGTGTATTTTTGAGTAAATGAATGAGCCAGACTGAAATCGAATGTTCTGTCACATAATTTGTGACTGAATGTATTTCGACAGACTACCAGTGATCAACATATTGTTAAGAGTGAGATTTCTTTGTGAGTGCAGTATACTGTGATGTGGTGATATTTTAATTATTTGACACTGTTTGAAACTGTAGATTTTCACTTGCAAAAAGACCATATCTTCTTTACACAATTGAGCTCTCTGTTGTGTGTGTGTGTGTGTGTGTGTGTGTGTGTGTGTGTGTGTGTGTGTGTGTGTGTTTGCTTGCATGTAGCAGTGTGAGGTTGTTGAAAAGAGTGCATACAGATGTCTCTTTCACAAAGACCTCAGTAAATCCTTTATGCCAGGGGTGGGCAAACTTGGCCCTTCCAGGCCACTTTCCTTCAGAGTTTAGCTCCAACCCTAATCAAACACACCTGAACCAGCTAATCATTGTCTTCAAGACTACTAGAAGACTACAGACAGGTGAGTTTTATCAGGGTTGGATCAAATCTCTGCAGGAAAGTGGCCTGGAAGGGTCAAGTTTGCCCATCACTGCTTTATACTATCAACACATTTAGCATTGTCCTATCAGCTATGTCAACATATTGTCAATGTTTCTCCCCATACAGCACTTCACAGCCCTTGATGGTTTCTCTCTCAGGTATACTCTGTTTTCACGCTCTCTTGTCAGCACTTAAAGTGAACTTCACAGCTGCACATACTTATAAATGCAGTCTCAACACAAAAAAGAGCAATCATTCACCTGTCAGTCTTGTTATTTACGTCTCTCTCCTCAACCATAGCTGAATCGAACCCTTCTTTTTGTTCTCTGCTTGATCTTCTAGTCCAGGGGTGGCGAACTCCGGTCCTGGAGAGCCGCAGCCCTGCAGAGTTCAGCTCCAACCCTAATTAAAACTCACCTGCCTGTAGCTTCCTAGTAACTGTTCAGACCTTGATTAGCTTGTTCAGGTGTGTTTGATTAGGGTTGAAGCAAAACTCTGCAGGGCTGCGGCTCTCCAGGACCGACGTTCGCCACCCCTGTTCTAGTCCCATCCTTCCCTCTCTCTCTCATCTCTGTCCCGCCCTTCACTTTGCTGTCTTTACCTGTGACGTCTCACATCAAACCCTTTTGCACCCTCCTCTTTGTTCCTCTCTTCAGTACCAGAGCACCATTATTCCTGCAGTCTTTTTCCCAAGATGCTCAAGGCACTGATTCCTTTCTGTGCAGCTTTTTATTAAGAAAACATTTTAAAAGTGCATGTGCTTTACTTTGTCATGCTGTGTTTTTGATATTTTGAAGCAGCACTTTGTGTCCGTAAACAGCAGTTTTGCTTTCGATTTTACACTGGACATCATGTGATGGCACAATATCAAAATTACAATTTGATTTAATTCTTTTTTTAATTCTTGAATTAAACAATTTTTTTAAATAAAAAATTTAATAATTTTTTTATTAAATATTTTATTAATATTTGTTAATATAGCGCATTAATAACCAAACTCTGTTACTGTGAGGGAAACTTTAGTTTAGTGATACATACAGGATGGATTTGAAAACCCCTTATCTAGAATATGGTAATGTAGAATAAGGCATTATTATGTGCTTTATAAGTACTACTGTAATAAACAGCCAATATGCTAGTAATATGCATTCTAATAAGCAGCTAGTTAAAGTGAATAGTGTTCTCTAATCTAAAGTGTTACTTATTGGTAACACTTTACAATAAGGTTAATTAGTTAACATTAATTAACTACTTTAGTTAACATGAACTAAGCACGAACAATACAGCGTTTATTAATCTTAGCTAATGTTAATTTCAACATTTACTAATGCATTATTGAAATCAAAAGTTGCGCTTGTTAACATTAGTTAATGCACTGTGAATTAACATTGTTAACATATTGTATTTGTTATACTTTTTATATAGCGTTAGTTAATATTAAAATACTAATTTTATAGTATCGTTGATAAAAAAGAAAAGAAAAAAGTTTAATAACTGATAAAAAAATGTTTGATAATTGTGGTTATCATGGTATTTTTTGAGGGCTGACACCTTTATCTCTTTTAATATTTACCTTTCTCTCACTGGTCAGCTGTAGCCTCTTTTGAAACGCAAGCAATTTATACCTCATCCTTTTGTTGATCTGCCACACTCTTGACACTCTCAAAACGGTTTCATTGGTGGCTGTCTTCAGTTTTATTGATCTGAAGTGTGCTTTCAACATTATGTGAGAGGAGAAACTCAATGCAAAGCTCATATGTCTTGAGCCCTCTATATGCACTTGATTATAGCCTTTCATTCAGGTCTTCATCAGCAGTGCTATTATGTGTGATCAAGTCAACGCACCACTATATAAGGCCATACTATTGCTATCCTTGCTCATTGTTGTCAGGGCATGATGTCATATTTCAGTGTATTGTGAGATGATTGCATGTGCCGCCTGACCTAGTTTCTATTATTGCCTAGAAGTATCTACTTACTGTATGTACAATTGGAATAGCTTCTGTCTGTCAAATTTAGGCAAAGTTAGATTGCCTCCCACCACAAGAAAACTTTATTTTGAATTATAAATGCACATGGGGCTTACTTTATGCAACACAATTTGGTGTTTTATCAGCTGAGGGGTTTGATGTGTCTAAATGTAAGACCTTTTAATGTGCTTTTTTTTCACTATCAGCGACTCAACAGTGCTCAACAGTGACAAAGGTTTTTGATGTTTTTTGTTCAAGTGCTGCTCTCTGTCCTTTGGATGTTTCCTTTCAATTTATGTTTTATTTTTTGTATCTTGAGAAAAACACAGGACTTAAAAAAAGTCTGGAAAAACACTTAAAAAACAAAATATGTGACAATAATTTTAAATCTAGGCACATTTTCATTCTGCATCTTGCATCTTGTGCATAATGCAATAAATATTGACTAAATAACAGAAAACGACTTAAATAAAATATGATCATTTTTGATGTGTTATGCAGGGACTTCTGGGAATGTCCTTTTGCTGTCTTTTCACCATAAATTCAATTTATAGTTTTTACTTGAAAAGATGTGAATTTTACTGTATTTTACAAAGTGCTATTTTAATATCATTGAGATACTATTATATTTTTTATTTGTTTTTAGTTATATATTTTCCATTTTCATTTTAGTTAAAGTTTTTGTAACTTGTGTGTTTTAATCTTTTTTTTCTTTTGTAGATAGATAGATAGATAGATAGATAGATAGATAGATAGATAGATAGATAGATAGATAGATAGATAGATAGATAGATAGATAGATAGATAGATAGATAGATAGATAGATAGATAAATAGATATAGGAGCTATAGTGTTTCTCATCACTTTATGTCTGCATTCTTGAGTCCTTGTACGTCCTTCTCTGTGGTCCTGTCTCTCAGCATCGCTTCTCAAATGGGCCGCTCAGCTTCCTTCTGTTTACTCCATGTTCGGCTTTAATCTCACACATCCCATTCCTGTCTAAAGTGCCCTGAAACTCTGCAAGTTTCTTGCCTCTGAAATGACCATGGCCTTCTTTGCTGTAATTGCTGGAAATGCTAATTGGACTGCGAGCGCAATCCCCAGTCATGCATCTGGGATTTCCCTGAGTCTAGAGACCAAAATAACAAGCCAAAAAAAGCTTTTAAATTCCATTTGCCACTAGACATCTGGATGGCCTTGCCCTGAATGCATTTTCATAATTAATACAAAGTCTAGAGGAAGGTGCCTTTCCTTGATTGAAAGGTCCTTATGCATTCCCCTGGCTAAATATGCAATGGAAAGTGTAAACTTGGCATGCAAGGAAGATGACATTTGAAAAAGAGCATGCAATATTCATTTAAATTCAAAGTAAGGCCCTAACACAATCTCTCTGCAAAGCTTCCAGCTGAATATGAAGGACCCGGTGCCCTTTGGAGGCTGCGCACTTCTCGTTTGCCCGTAGGTTGCAACGTCACCGCAAATGTATGTGATATTTAGCTTTATTGAGCCGCTCAAAAATAATTTAGCCTGAAATAAGCCTCCTGCCTTTCAGGAATTACAAACAAACAAATTCCTCTGCAATGCAAACTACCACCTGAACAAAACCCCCGTAATCTTGCCTAAAACCGTCAGGAGTCTTGGAAACAGTGGCGTGTGAGAGAATAAATGCAGGTCCTAGCAGTTCAGGCAGAGCGTGTTGGCTGTCATAAGGCACAGTGGCATAACAAAGTGGGACTAGAGGTAGCAGTTGGCGACACTGTCTCAGCCGTCAGAGCGCCGGCGCGGATGGAGAGCGTATCTGTCTGCTTATACGCCATCTGCCTCTTTGCACTCAGCCGCTGGCAGCCTCATCTGCTGGATGGAGACCTGATGCCCAAGCGGACAGGTTCCATAGTGCTGCCCACGTACGCTTCTGACTGAACTATTTAGAGCAGGAACATGCACAGAGCCTGACGCGCAAAGCCAGAATCGGCGTGTGTTTGAGGCCCGGGCAGATCCTGGGGGAGTACGTGTGATTTTTAGCAAGAGAGACTAAGCAGAGGTGGATGGTTTGGTGCTTGTTTTGCTTCATGGAAGAGTACGTTTTACAGACAGTGCTTTGATTCAGGAACGCTAGGATGTTCTTTGAATGTTTTAAACCAGAGGTTGCACAATTGTGACTCTACAAATAGGAAACGGGGTCAATGAAATTATGCTAAATGAAATTATGCTTTTTTTTGTCCTGTCTAAAAATATTTTAAAACACAGTTCACTCATACCATGGTTTGACAACACCTCTTTTATGATGAGCATGTTTTAATTTCGGTATTAAAATTAAATTACATACTTTTTAAAAGGCATGAATTGAAAATTCCTGGCTGAAACAACTCTCCTGATAACATAATGAAGGGGGAAAAAGTATGATTAAAAGAATTTAAAAAAAACACTTCATTGGTTTGAAAATAAAATAATCGTATATTACAATAATCATAATTTGTTCGAAAATAATATTATACTTGTAATATTTTTAACAAAACTGCTTCACTGTTTATTACATTTTCAAAAAATTTAAAACAAAATCACAATCATGTTGTCCAAACAAACATGCAGAAAATATAATATATAAAACAGGAAATTATGTCACAGACCAAGGTCAATAAATCTTTTAAAATGTCAGATAATTTGACTTTTTAAGTCAATGTTAGTGCAAGTCAGGTTGTAAATTTAATGTGGTGTGACTGAATGAATTCAAAACATTTGTATATATAAAAATACACATTAATATTTATTTTTATATTAATATAAATGTAATGTGCTGACTGAATGAATTCATAAAATTGTATATATAAAAATTGTATGTATTAATTCAGTCACACACATTACATATACAAATATCATATATATATATATATACTTTTTTCTTTTGAGACCACATGTTAAAAAAAAGTTTAAAAAAAACTTTGTTTATTGTGCTTTTTAAGGCATTTTGTAACTACTGTACATTTATGTTATGTTTCACATATACTGTATATATATATATATATATATATATATATATATATATATATATATATATATGTGTGTGTGTGTGTGTGTGTGTGTGTGTGTGTGTGTGTTGTTGCTGTTGTTGTTGTTGTTGTTGTTCAGTGCTCATACATTGTCATCCATTGTCATCGCTGTAATTTGAGTTTGGGTATGCTATGTTTAGTTTCATAAATCAATTCGTGTAACGCATAGTGTCATTCACCATACCTTCACTC
This sequence comes from Sinocyclocheilus grahami, assembly GCF_001515645.1. Classification (NCBI taxonomy): domain Eukaryota; kingdom Metazoa; phylum Chordata; class Actinopteri; order Cypriniformes; family Cyprinidae; genus Sinocyclocheilus; species Sinocyclocheilus grahami. The sequence goes on along the minus strand of NW_015505257.1, from coordinate 417,163 downwards.
TGCACTCAGAAATAATCAGAGGTCACTGTAAATGCATTATTCAGGTAAGATCAATGTGGCAGTTAATGGTCAGAGGTATAAATGGTTTATTTTGTCATGGTTCATTAGCTGGCCGTGTTCCTTTTTTCGACAGTTAATTATCTTGTTCGCATGGGAAAAAAATATAATAATAAAACCAAGACAAATATTATCATGATCATTATCAAGCTCAAGCTGTTATAGTGCTAATTAACAATTTCAGCTCAGGCAAATCAATTTGATTGTTAGAACCACTTTTGTAATGAGCCATTTTAAAAGTGAAAGTGTAATTTATTCGTTAAATGTTATATAATTCTTTCTCCCATGATCTCAGTTTTAATATGCAAAGACTACCGTAAGTAAGCCATTTGCAGGTTGATTCCCCTGAAAACTGTAACCACGGTGGCTCTGTGGCACTAGCAAAATGTTGCTTAGTTTTAATATCTCAACACGGCAACAATGGTTCAACCAGTAGCATGAGATTGGGCATTCAGTTTGGCCGACCAATGGAAAAAGTCTCTGTTTTCTAAATTTTTTTGATAGATTTGAATGTTCTTCACATAATGGATTGACTTCCTGGAGAATATAAACTTCAAGGACACATGATTTTCAGTGTTGCAGGTATATTGAAAGACATTCGGTCATCATTTACGCACCCTCACGTCATTCCTGCATGACTTACTTTATTCTGCAGAACATGAAAGAAGACACGTTTTTTCAACAAGGTCTTTTGTTTTTTGTCTTTTTGTCCATACAGTGAAAGTCAATGGGATCCATTGTTTTGCATTGTATGAGCAAAAACAGTTTTAAAATAAATTATTTTATGTTCAATAGAAGAAAGAAAGTCATACAGATTTGGAATGTCAAGAGGGTGCGTAAATGATGATGGAATGTTCATGTTTTTGGTAAATTTGGTAAATTAATTTTCTAAATTTTTAATCAAGTTATTTATTAAAAAGAGAAACCCTAGAGAAATACATCTTGTCCTGGTGCTATATTCGTTTCACATGTTCAAAGCCACATTTAACTTCACCTAGCAGGTTGAATAAAAAGAAGAAAAAGGTTTTGTTGAAATTAAATACATTTGGGAGGTGACATTTCTTGGTTTTGATTAAACCTTCATTTAAATATTTTTTTTGTCTACTTGGACACACTGTGCAATGAGTGCTCTAATTTCATGGCATCAATATTTGCTTTTATCTTTTATTCTAATTTTACCAACATGAACTTCAAGCACATTTCTTGTACAAATATGAGCCAGTTTCACATCCAATTTGCCCAAACGCATAATCTCTCTTTACTCTGTGTGCGAAAATTTATACAGTCTATTTGAGATTTTTATTTACATGCAATGACTTTCACAGTGGGAGACAATGCAACACAGAGACATCTGGTCATAATGTGTTGATTTTTCAACACTAGTCCCCTTCCAAACACAGCGACTCCATGAAACATTGATGTTCCCTAATTCCTTGGAAGAAAGCTTTGAGTGGTAATAACGTGTTTCTTTCTGCTCTGCTGTGCCTGACCAGCGACAGGAAGACTGCAGGCCATAATTATCCTGTTTGTTCACAGGCCGACGGTTTTTATTATTTAAATCTCTTTGGGCGAGAAAGGGAGCTGGGAGGTGCGAGTCTCTACCATTTTCTTGTCATGCTGTTTTCGTCAGTGTTAATGTCCCTCTCTGTAATTTGTTGCCGTTTTGTCCTCTTTATGCTTCTGAATGAAGGAACGCAGGAATTTCCCTGAGTGAAGGAATTGACGCTGTGGTGTAAAAAGTTGATTTTGAAATTGTTGGATCTGAGGGCTGTGGAAGACCAACAGTCAGGCTGGGGAATAAAATCTAGCATGCTTCTGAAACTAACAGGCTGTTTTGCAGCGCAGGCCTGAAACGAAAGCTCCAGGGGGAGTAATTGTGGGAAGTCCAGCCCAATTCTCATCCATGTCTTCTGTTTCATTTCACCGGTGCGTACTAATCTCGCACAGTCCGTGCCTTATATATTCTGTGTGTCATTACTTTGCTCTTGAAATGGATGAAATGCTTTATACATTGAACCATTTTATCATTTCTACACACCTCATGAAGCAGTCAATAACCTCAGTGGACTAACATATCCTGCTCAATGCAGTGATGCCGTGCAGTTTTGATCATTCTTATGCCCTGCTGTGGTTGTAAATGTATATTTATGTTGACGCCTATTTAAATTTTTGTTGGTATATGAAATTGATGTGCATAATATGCATACGCAAATACTGTATGCTCAGAAGCAAGTGAGAAGCTTACAGAGGCAGCATTTTAAGACATTGTAGCCACGTTTCAGGTTACACAAAAGGTTAATTATGATGCCTTAGTAGGTATGCAAGATTTTCAGATTCAAATTCTGCTTCAAATGTATTGAAATATTTTAATATGTGTGGCCACACAGTTTGAGACCTTCTAATTGGATTGTGTTTGGTACGTACAATATATAGGCCCATATTAGAGATTTAGATTTATAAAATTATAAATGAGAAGACATTTTTAGTTTGAAGAAGAGATTTAATTTTCTATTTCAAATAAATGTTGAACTTTCTATTCAAAGAATTCTGAAAGAAAATATATCACAGTTTCCACAAAAATACCAAGCAGCACAACTGTTTTCAACTCTGATAATAATAAACGTTTCTTTAGCGGCAAATCACATTTTTTTTATAATTTTTGAAGGATCATGTGACATTGAAGACTGGAGTAGTTGTTGCTGAAAATTCAGCTTTGCCATCACAGGAAAAAGCTACATTTTAAAATATTACTATATGTGACTAGTAAGTAAATGCAGCCTTCTTTTATATCAACTTCTTTTAAAAAAATATGTTTTTTATAGTATCAAATTGTTTTTATCATTTTATTTATTTTTATTATTTATTTATTTATTTATTTATTAATATCACATTTAAAGAAAACAAATCCAAGATTGCAGATTTATAGCGCAAAGTCAATAAATAAACATGGAAATAAGCATATATGTTGGAATATACCTAAATATTTTTTACACGACATTTGTGCGTATTGGAGTATCATTACCATGCTAATGTAAAACTTTTTTCAAATCAATTGCAATTTGAGTCTGCCCTGTGCAGAAAATGTTCCAGATCAGTCACTTATGAGGAATCATGATGGTTAGAAGTCAGCTACCTTTGTAGACTAGGAAGCTCACTCAGTTGAGAGGGTTATAATAAGTTAAAACCATAAAATGTGCTGTCCTAAAAAAAAAAAAAACTCAGTCTCCGTATATTGTTTACAGCCAAATAGTATAAAAGTGCCTCTCTTATTGTATTCAGAATAGCAACATGAAAGTGACTGTCTTTTAGGCAAAGAGAGAGGGAAAATATACTCAAATATTTACTGCACTGCGGTTGCCATCAGCGCTTGTTGCTAGGGAACTATATGAGTGTATTTTATAAAAGAAACATAGCTTTAACCAAAGCTGGTAGTATGACACCTTCAATAAATAAAAGCAGCATATTGTGTCACACCCACACACACAAGCTCAACTTAAAATATGATGAATTATTTTGTAAAATAAACTGCTACAAGACACTTCCCAATTTCCTCTCTAATATGGTGTTATTAATCTTTAATATGCTCGTTCCTATGGTCTGCCAGAGTTCATGCGGCTGTAATTCCCACTTTACCTTGTTTTCAAATATGAAGATCACTGTTAAATAAGATTAAATATTTGTATTACATTTTTTTCCCCACAATGCAATACTACTATTTGTAATAGGCTGTATACACTGCAGATTTCTGAAGTTGGTGACCAATGTTAATTTGTTGAAAACCGATGGCTGTGTAAATCTTTAAGTTGACATGTTGCACCTGATACAGTCAAAATTCTCCATGCATATCAGGACTTCTGTTATCACACAGTCACCCCTGCTTATACTGCCATCAAGTGTTTAGTAAATGAATTGCGGGCATGTTTTTAAACGTAAAATGATGTTGATTTGTGTTTGTTGTATCTCAAAATACTCTTCAAAACAGTCAAAAATATTTTGTTTTGTTCGCAAAAGCTTTTTAAGTAGCTAAGTTGAGCCCTAAGTCCCAGCCCTGAGCGTGCAGACGGAGCTTTCTGACAGACATGGATTTAATTAGGGAGGTCATGGCAGTGTATTAAAACCTTTAATGGTCCCTGTACTCATATTCATCTATCAAAGATCAAGGCATTCTCATTCTCTGTCTAAATATCACAAAGGCCTCTATTGGAATAAGACAGCATGCACGCCTCCATCCTCTCGAACACTGGAAATGTCAGAATGGTGATGCTCTGGGGTATTAGAGAAAGGGGGAAAGGTCAGCTACTGTAGTCTGCAGATGGCATATGATGTTTAGAGATGAGCAAATGCAGTTGCAGCTCCTGACAGCAGACTGGCTGTGCTGAATGGCCTGTGCTAATGAGGCTTTAGTCCTGCCATATCCATATTAGCAGAATTATCTCAAGATGATCACAAGATCATCTTCTGGTGTTTGTAAAGCAGCAGTGATCGCTAATTGGAGGAATACTGTGTTGAGTTTGATATATTGAACCTTACATTTAGACCACAATCCATTTTTTTGTTTATATGAAGGGAATAAAATTTCAGAATTTCATTTTTAATTCAATTTTTATTCTCTTCTCTTTTTTATTTTCATTAATACTGCAGTGTTATTTTAGTATTATTTACATACGATTATCGTATTTATTAATATTTTGAATATTTAGCTTTTGCTTCTATATTTTCATTTGTTTTTATTTTAAGTTTCAATTGTATGTGCTTTTGTAAATGTTATTAGTTTTTTGTTGTTGCTTCTTTTCTTTTTTTTCTTTTTTTTTATTATTTCCATTTTAGTTTTAGTCATTTTCATAGTTTATCTTAAACTTATTTTAGTTACTTGCCAAAGTAACATTTTACTGTAGATCTTTTAAGTTTCAGTGTTTCATATATTTATATTTTATTTTATTTCAGCTTCATTTTGGTTAACAAAAACTATTTTTATAGTTTTAGTCTATGATAAAACTTGACATTTTTTAAATATCGTAAACGTTATACAGTATTCTTTAAACGATAAAAACATGCTCATACATAATGTTATTACGTTTTTTATTATTATTATTATTATTATTTATTCATTTTGGGGATCCTCAAATGCAAATGTGTATGTTGCTTCAAGAGAGATATCATACATTATTTCAATCACTTATAATCATTTAATCATCATAGAATCATTTATAATCATTAGCCATCTATTTTTACAATTTAATCCATTTATTTTCCATTTGATTATTTACCATTTAATAATTTAATCGTTTAGCATTTATATAATTTTATAATTTATTCAGTAAGTATTTTTATTATGTTTTCATATTTTATATTTCTTAACATTTTCTTTGATTATAGTGCTTTTCTATCATTGTTTAATCTTCTGATTGTGAAGTTTAATGAAATGCTTGTCTTGTTGAATGAGATGTAAGAGGGAGTATTGCAAAAAATTGTGATGTTGTAGTAGAGTAGTTGGGTAACAACACTTAATATATTTGTGCTGGACATACGAAGTCTGAGAATTGAAACATACACAACTAAGATTATTCAATAAACTCTCATTATTTTTATTATTATCTCTTTGTCTCCTGCTTCTCTCTGGCTTTACTCAACTATCAGACAAAACAATGGTGTTAGGTACCAGACTTAGAAACTTGGGTCTTAGAAAACCTGCTGACTAGTTCACATACCACACAAGTACTTAGCAACCACCCTTTCAAAACTACATAGCAACACACTAAAACCACTCAGAACACCTTTACAACGACATAAAAGCATCTTGGAAGCCATTTACTGCACAACAAACTAGCATCGTTGCTGCAGTTTTTAAAAAAGGCCAATCACCTCCCACATTGCGTTCAGAAAAGTAAGATTCTGTTTTTAACACCATTACATCAATTACAAAATTCACACCCCAGTCAAGTGTGATTCTGGCCCAAAATCCTGTGAAGATTTTCTCAAGGTGGTTCAGGTTAGTCAGACAACGATTGTGCAGCACACTTTCAAATAGTGCCTTGAATTCTCAATTGGTTTGAGATCAGACCTCTGATTGGGCTTGTTGGGCGTTTTGTTTTTCAGTGTTTATTCCACCTTGTGTTTAGGATCTGTGGCCTGCTGAAAGATGACCTTCCTCCCCAGCAAACATTTCAAATGCAGTGTTTCACTACAATATATTTTGGCTTCTGATGCATAGCAGCTTCATAACATGCTGCAACCATATCACAATTATTATTTCACCTCATTTGATATTTCTCGTCTACTTGCATGTGATTATCATTGAACTATCACTAAATATAGTAAATATAATTTCTCAATCAAAATCAACCAAATGTTGATATTTACAATTATAGGCCAATTATTTCTGTACAGGCAGCCATACTGTGTTCTTTGAAAGCAGAAGTTAGTAAATCAGTAAACATCCTACATTACACTTGGGTGTGATGTGAACAAGCTTGATATCAACTTGATATACAAGTTGCTGCTTGTAATTTGCAGAATTGCTGCAGCCCCCTCTTCCTGCTAATTGGACAAACACTGCGACATTCAAGCGCTTCAATATTGCTTTGATCCTTTTCTCTTATTCATGCATTTACTGGGCCTCAGCTTCTTTCGAATGCTCTTTAGTCTTCATTTCCTCAGCTCTCCTTAATTCTCAACGTGATTAATGAACCCATAATTGTGGGATGTTTATCCAGAAAATGTGCTAGTTATTGTAGTGATTAACAACTAGAGGCCAATTGTAAGGCCATTGTGTACTTGTTAGGGTGATTGTTTTTTTATCTGTGTAAAGTTTCGTTTTATAACCAAATAGTTATGCAGAACTTTGTTTTTCATTTACTTTATGTACATGAGATGTGTTTTAATGCAGGCCTCTGTAATGTGTCCTTTTTTATTTATGTTTTGGTCAGTGTTGGAGATAGTTAAGAGCAGTATTGGGTGTAATGCATTACTCTTTTAATTACTTTTCCCTTGAAAGGGTAAAGTAAGGGATAACTCTGAAATATTTGTAATTAAATTACAGAAAAATTAAGATGTAATTGCATTAAATATTGCATAGACTCTATATTAAACAACAGTGGATTTAACATCAAAGTGTAACATCTAATGTTGAAATGTATGTTTTTAATGTAACCTTCTCCCTTTAAATACTTTGGTCAGTTCAAGAATAATTTATGCAATTTTATAATATTTATTTGAAAGAATTAAAAGAGCTGTTTCATGACTTTCCTGGTCGTGGTTGATATATGATTTAGAAAGTAATTAGTAATAAGTGATGCAATACTTTTTAGAGAGAGTAAATAGAACAGTGATCTAATTAGAATGTTGAAGATGTAATTAGTAACTAATAATTAATCACTTTTATAGAGTGGCCAGAGGAGAACTGCACCCTCCGTGCATGGGGGTGCAAAATATGGACGATATATTATTGTACTCACAATTCTCAGATTCTGATTCGTCTCGCAATTATATTTTGCTGGCCATGCAAGAACTGGGATGTTTTCAGCTTCCAGGAATTGTGTACAGATCCTTGCAACATGGGGACCTGCATTATCATGCTGTAACATGAGGCGATGGTCGTGGATGAACTGCAGTCAGGTCGAGACCCGATGAGGACGACGAGCATGAGATGAGCTTCCCTGAGACGGTTTCTGACAGTTTGTGCAGAAATTCTTTGGTTATGCAAACCAATTGTTGCAGCAGCAGTCCGGGTGACTGGTCTCAGACGATCTTGGGGGTGAAGATGCTGAATGTGGAGGTCCTGGGCTGATGTGGTTACACGTGGTCTGCGGATGTGAGGCCGGTTGGATGTACTGCCAAATTCTCTGAAACGCCTTTGGAGATAGCTTATGGTAGAGAAATTAACATTCAATTCACAGGCAACAGCTCTGGTGGACATTCCTGCCAACTGCATGCTCCCTCAAAACTTGCGACATCTGTGGCATTGTGCTGTGTGATAAAACTGCACATTTTAGAGTGGCCTTTTATTGTGGCCAGCCTAAGGCCCACCTGTGCAATAATCATGCTGTCTAATCAGCATCTTGATATGCCACACCTGTGAGTTGGATGGATTATCTCGGCAAAGAAGAAGGGCTCACTAACACAGATTTAGATATTTGAACAATATTTGAGAGAAATAGGCCTTTTATGTACATAGAAAAAGTCTTAGATCTTTGAGTTCAGCTCATGAAAAATGGGGGCAAAAACAAAAGTGTTGCGTTTATATTTTTGTTCAGTGTAGGGTGACCATATGTCCTCTTTTCCCCGGACATGTCCTCTTTTTGGACCTAAAAAAATGCATCCGGCTGGGATTACTTAATCGCCCAAAATGTCCGGGATTTGGCTGTTTTCTTAATCTCGCTCCCGCTGAATCTCTGACCATTGCAGCCTGCTCCCGCAACATGTGTTTCGCTCCTGCGATTTTCAAGTCCACTCCTTTAAACATTCTAATATTGTGTATCATTTTGACCCATCAGGGAGCCGCTCTCAGTATGCCAGTATTTAAATCTCTTTGAATGAGCGTTCGTGCTCTGTGTAAAGGGAGCACATCTTACAAGATCAGATATTTGTCAATGAGTTCAGGATCTGTTGAGCAGCAAATACTCCAGCATGCTCTTGTCAGTCATCTCTCCTTATTCTCGACCTGTGATCAGTCAAATCTGACTCCTGTAGCTCTTGTTGGATGCAGGGTTGCTAACACAAGCATTCCCTATTATTTTTCTATTCTATCTACTTGTTTTCTTTTTATTTATTATTAAAACAAGCAAACAATCTCACACACACACACACACAAAACCCTTGCTACGTATACTTTTATACTACATACTTTTTATACGATATGCACTAAGCATGTAAACGGCCATTGAACAAAAGAAGAAGAAAGAAACAGCATGGCACACTTTTTCTTAGCATCAGTTTCCATAGTAACTCGTCGCTTTGTTGAGAATGTCTTGAGTCTTAACCAGGAACATACTCTGAGTTGAATGAACTTACTCCCGGACGCGTTTTTGGAACCACATACCTCGAGTAAGCAAGGTTTGGGGTTAATCAACCGAAAGTTCAGGGTTTAGTTGACAGTACACATCAGTTTCTAATATTTACAAATACAAGCTATGTATTTGTGTGACATTGATTTATCTAATATATATAAAGTCCCATATACTTAGTTTAAAATAGTAGTGTACTTCAGGAATAAATCATCAAAAAGTGATATATTATATTATAATAATAATAATAATAAACTATTTATGGTTTTCTTATGAGCCTTCGTACTTGCCCAGGCCTAAATAAATATGTATTATTGAAATATTTTAAATATTATTTAAATACACCTGTTAATTATATTGTATTATTATTATTTAAAATAAAAAACAATAAATAAAGTAACCAAAAGAACACAATTTGATCATGTAAAATTTATTTGTGGGGGCAAATACAATTTTTATTGAATTAATCAGATATGTATAAATGTCCACAGGGAAACCTTTGTCGTGGAAGAATTAATTAAGTTCCAGATATTTTAATTAAAGGTTAGCATAGTGGCTTTATCATTAAAGCTTCTGGAAAATGCAGTGCTGTATATCTGCCGCTGAAGCAAAAACTTACCATTAGATTTTCACCCTAGAATGAACACAGACACATAATGAAACAAGGGCGCCACTAGAATCCTAAAAAAAAAATATATATATATATATATATATATATATATATATATATATATATATATATATATATATATATATATATATGCATATTTCTTTTTAATTTAAGCAAATGTGTTAAAACAAGTTGTTTTAAGCAAAACTAAATTAAGACACTCGATGTTTGGAAAGGAAGGTCTGCAGTGAATTTGATCACGTTGTAAATGTTTGTAAGGTAAAGTGTTAATTGCGTTCTAATTAAAAATAAGCAAAAGTGTTAAACTCTCACATGTATAACAGTGTTGCAGCCTATGTGTTTATTTGTTATCGCTACAGTACATGTTGTTTTAGTTAGTAATTTTAGTATAGTACCTCATTAACATCTCACCACTAATTATTAAAATATGAAAAGTCATGTCATACAAAAAAAAGAGAGTGTATGCACAAGATTTTAATCACTACATAAATACACTCAGTTCCGCTAGACCTGAGTCATTATCCTTTATTCATTCATATTCAGTTTTATTCAGCAGGTATTCACAGACTGTAATTCTGTCACTGTTCTGAACGGATCTGAAATACAAGTCCTGAACACAGCTCATATTTATCAAGCTAAGTACAGCATGAATAATATTCTGCTTCCTGGTTGCATCTTTCTTTCACCTTTCATTTTGTCACCTTCATCATATCTTTATGGATATGATTTATCTGTGTGGATATTTACCAAACAAACTCATTACTATTTACAAATGACTGTAAATAGCCACAGTAACATGATAAAGCAATAAGTCGCAAGATGAAATTACAGTGATATTAGAAGAGCTGAGGGCTGCGTTAGGCTCAACTCAATAAAACAGTGACTATATACCTGGCATTATTTCATAAAATAAACACAGCAACAAAAATTTAATAATTTATTGATAACAAATAATAGTTCTTCCACCAGGCAATGTAGTTATTCAGCAATGCATCACACAGACATAGTGGTGCAGTAATACTGATGTAATGAGATCACAGGTGTGAGTTTATAGAGTATTTTGCAACTAATGTTTTAATCGCAGCTCAACCAATCAGACTCAAGGATGGAACTATCTATTTTATATTTTGTAATATGCAGTGGAGTCCAAAAGTCTGAGATTATACTGAACATGCTTCTGTAAGTTATGAACATGTCCAGCACATCATAAATTATGTTGTGTATAGCATTCAGTGATGGAAATAAAATTTTAAAAAATTTTCAAATACATTTTAGCAAGCTTTGTATAATACCAAAATTCACACAGTAAATTATTATTATTATTATTATTACTATTTATTGCAGAAATTAAAAAATATATTTTCATAAGTGATTTTTACGTTAATTATTGTTTATCTCAATTAGCTCATATTTCATCTCAAGCTCTTCACTGAAACTGTAGACTAACTCAGTGGTTCCCAAACTGGGGGGGCGCAGCAAGGCTGGGGATAGTGTACAGCCAGCCGATTATTTTGCAAAAGAAACCTCTGCAGGGTGATAAAGACTACACTGCGTTATCATGCAGCCACTTGCCTGATAAGTAAATAATTGAAGCAAAATATTAATTTGGCATATTTTAATTACCTCAATATGACTCGCAGTACCCGCTTGAGCGCTCCGTTATCAGTTGTAGCAGTTGTGGTTGTATCAATAACAGACCACTAGATGGCGCGATTGAAGAATCAGAGTTGTATTGCAGGGAGCCATATAGAAATATAAATGAACGATGTATGGTTCTGCTCTAAGCATGTAAGTTACAAGTTTGTGAAAATACTGCCAATGCCAGGTATACGTAAAGCAGATGATGAATATACTTAAGATTCACAAATACCAAAACAATGTGTCTACACCAGACGCGAGCGGCGTGACTTGACAAAAGCAAATAGAACCCTGTGATGTTCTCTGCTGTGGATGAGGCGCGATACGACATGACAAATCCATGACAGTAAACTGATGCCCCGTTCTATTTCTGACAAACTCCTGCGCTCTGACACAAAGGACAATTTCAAATATTCATAAGAAAATCGTGAAAAAAATAATTTCCTCAAAAATATGAAGCAGCACAACTGTTTTCAGCATTAAAATAATCAGAAATGGTTAATGATCAGCATAGCCTATTAGAATTATTTCTGAAGGATCATGTGACACTGAAGACTTGAGTAATGATGCTGAAAATTCAGCTTTGATCACAGGAATACAGTAGCCTATGTGTTAAAATGTTTCACAATATTAGCCTTGGTCAGCATAAGAGACTTTCCAAAAAAATGAAACTATTGAAAATATTTTTCTCTACAAAAGGGGGGGCCCGGCAGAAAAAGTTTGGGAACCACTGCACTAACTTATGAACACAACAGATAATATGAGAAAAAAAAAGGTTGTGGTGGAAATGACACAATAACTGAGAAACACTCATAATTTAAAGGTGCTGTATGTAAGTTTTTGACTCTACTAAAGTATAAAAATACCATAATATGTTAGAATGTTTCTTAAATATCTGCAAAGTTAACATACTTGTTTATCTGAAAAACAATGCTATAGTCAGTTATTCTCCTTTGAAAATGTGCGTTCTGGGACTGAATGTCTGTCTTTGTTTTGGTCTTTGTAACCCACCCACTTCCAGTTTACCCAATTGTATTTCGGCACCCCGGGTTGCCAGTTGGCGGAAAACACAGCGTATTGCATTTCATTCATCGTCATGTGCGCATCTGGCAACCTGCTGTGCGTCAAGTCTGAGGAGGAGGGGCCGGGTGAAAAAACCCTCTCCAATATTTTGAATTTGGACTACAATACCTAGTTCAAACACTCGGTGTCAATCCTACAAAATTGACATGCATTATTTTCACACATTCCTTTTTTAATGGCGTTATTTGTATTATTATGGCTTTATTGTTTTTATTATTTTAGAATCTTTCCGTGTTTAAATTAGAAGTTTTTTTTTTTTAATGTATAATGGATTATCATAGTTTAAGACTGAAGGTCTGGGTCTGAAACAAGGGAAAAGCTATAAATATATGGAATTTATGGATTGATTGCTTTACCTTTGTTCCAGACCCAGGCCTTCATTTATAAAGTCAAATATAAGTGATGGTGCATGGTAACGGTTTTAATGTGATCTTTATATTGAAACAGAAATCGGTTAGTTTTAAATCAGCATCTGTTAAAGAAACATCCATTACTGAAAGGCTATTAAGTTAATCTGAAGTCTGTTATGTGACGCATTCAGGTGTTAACCCCTGGTCTTCATTTTTCTTTTCAGGCCTAAATTTGGGTATCTAATATCGCTTCACCTTCCTCTAAAGAGAGGGACAGACTAGGAGGGCACTCGGGTCCAGTTAAGCAGTCTTATCGATCAGACTTGAAGTAGAAATCTATTTAATGGCTTGAAACATGATCATACATTGAAATACCAACATAAAATCTGTGAAACATTGCCAAAAGCAGTTTTAGAGAATCAAAAGAGAGGATAAAGATTTCAGCCAAAGGTGATAAATGGTCATGTTAATGGTGCAGATCTGAGGGCGCTCAAGACTTCAATCTCATTGCATTAACAGTGCAAGGCTAACTCACCCTACCAGGTATACAAATTGATAGAGTAATTTTGTCCATAGCAGGAATTCACCTTCAAGCAAACCTCCAGCAACCAAAAAAAAACAAAAAAAAACAAACTAATTTATCTTCTAATTCTCACTCCATATACTATAGTTGTGGCGAGATTTAAGAAGGTTGCTTCTGCAGTCATGTTAAAGAACAGGGTGGTGAACTCATCTGGAAATGATTAATTAAACTCGCCAAGCACCGGGGGGAGTAGCATAGATAACAGCTCTTTTGTACAATCAGAAACAGAATGAGTTTAACGAGGAGTCTTACACAGATTGGCCCTTTCTCCTCCATTGAGTTAATTATCCAATCAAATGAAGACGCTGTCTACCACTTTCTTTTTCACCTTTTTTAACATGCATGAATATTACTGAGCACCTGGTTACCACTAATTTAATAGACTTAATCCCTATCTGTGTTTCTACTTAATTTCAAAGCACAAGTGAAATGGAGTAAATTCAGTAGCATCAGGTGAATTTTGAGCATGGCATAAAATTATCCATAGCCCTTGAGCAGTGTTTCCCAGCCCTGCTCCTGGAGTTCACCCAACACTGCAGATGCCTTCCTAATCAAACACACCTGCTTCAACTCATCGACTCGTTAGCAGAGACACAAAGAGCTGAAATGGACCGGAAAACTGTGTCCGAGCAACACAGTAATGATTTCTACAAGAATCAATGTGTTTAAATGAATCGGTTGAGTGAATGATTCAGTGACTTACTCGTTTTGTTATTTAAATTACATTTAGTCATTTAGCAGATGCTTTTATCCAAAGCGACTTACAAATGAGGACAATAGAAGCAATCAAAACTAACAAAAGAACAACCATATGTAAGTGCAAATGACAAGTCTCGGTTAGCCTATAACGCAGTACACGTAGCAAGGTTTTTTGTTTTATATATA
>NW_015505257.1:356638-402924 GCF_001515645.1 Sinocyclocheilus grahami | reverse complement strand
TATATATATATATATATATATATATATATATATATATACACACACACACAAAGAAAAACAAGTAGATAAAATAAAAAGCTAGTGTTAGTTTGCTTTTTAAATAAAAAAAAATATAAATAGATAAAAGTAGAATTAAAATAGAATAGAAAATGCTACAGTTACAGGGTCAAATAAAGTGTGAAAAATTAAATGTGTTTTAACAAATCTCTAGTAATGGGAGAAATTAAGCTTTTTGAAGCTCTAAATCAATTGAAACAATTGTTTCGTAAAATTATTCACTGTTTCAAAGCATTCAGAACATTTTAAACAACTGCAAATGTTTCCCTGATAGTGTAATCTACAAACAATTAAATATTAAATACAATTATATACCATTCAGTGTGATGTTTCTGTAAAAATTGTGTTTTTTTATTGTCTGTTTTGTGTGTTAATGAGCAGGGCAGGGCATAGAAGCAACTAAGTATCATTCTCCTTTTTGTACATGCTTAAGTATTAATTCAATAAATTAATTAAAATTGAACCTACATTATAAAACAGACCCGAGGGTTGCTGAAATCACGTGACTTGGTGAGTTTGATACAAGCGGAACGTGCAAACAAGCGGAATGAGAGGGGGTACGTTTTTAATCGTAATTCCTGCAGGATCATAAAAATTAATTCCTTTTGCAGTTATTGATTTGTTTTCCTCATTATTTTTTTGGGGGGGGGGATGCTGGCATGCTAGGTTCAAGATAGTCGTGTTAACCTACTGTTTTTGGTAGTATATCATATTTCAAAACGGAGTATATAATCATTATTTTTATCAATCATTATAATAAACAAACTATAAAAATAAGATAATAAATAGATTATTCTTTTCCTAAAGCCTATCAAAAATATCAAAATGCACAGTATAGCCTACTGAATAACATTTATTTTAAATAATTATAAAACTATAACATTATAAAGTGGACATTGCGTCGTCATTTAAAGTAGGTAATGTGTGAATCTATTTGTCTTAACCTGACGTTGAATTTACCGAATGACTAAAAAGAGTTATTCATATGGAAGAAAAATAATGCCATATGTCTTTGAAACAAAAAAACACGTTGAATAGCACTAACTGAAAAAATAATGCATTGCATTAACAGCGCTTGCATTTTAATGCCTTGTATTTCCAGGGCTTGCATTTTTAGTTCCTGAAATGTAACATAGTTGTCTGTTGAAGCTGTGAATATTTCAATTCAAAATATTTTACACACATTTTCATAATTAAAAATGCAATAATTCATATTCACCTTCCAGAATTCACTTCCAAAATATTCAATCTGTTTGAAAATACTTTGTATAATATTCGACAGGCAAATTTCGGTCCATTTTATTTCACTTTCCAAATTCGCTTCCACAAACTCAGTGGTTAAAATTCGACAGAAAATGCGGCATTGCACATCCGTGAGCTGCAGGAATAGCAGTAGAGCATCGATGCATGATCTCCAGCTGCTGGGAGGGAATATTTAGATCGGGTGGCGTCTGGTTATTTGTTAATCTAGCCACTGTGCTAAATAAAAAGCACAGTGTAAAGTGTATTAAATTATCTCGAGAGGAGCCCTCAGCCATTTTCATCTACAAAGTCTGTTGGATAGTTACTTTTATAACCAGTAATCTAATTATTATGTAACCCTGTGCCTTCTTTAGACTACTTTAGAACAGCCTGTGTCAGGAATTTGATATCATGCCCTTCATGTCCTTTGGCTAACGTAATATAAGAGGTTTTGGAGGAAACGGAAAAGGGCCAGAAATAAATATTTCAATATCTATACCAAATTACTAATGGTATTTCAGTTAGTTTCTTAGGCCAGTCAAAATAAAAATGAGAGGACTGTAAAGGAATTCTGGGAAATGTTAGCCACGTTTGCTTTTAATATTTCACATTATTGCATATCCCCACCAATCTGGTGAAATTTATACTGTAGTTGCATACACAAATACTCTATTATCCACTTAAACATAGATGTGCCAGACAAGAAAACAGCATAGACACAGATGACCTTTGGCAAAGGAAGAGTGTTCATATCTCTGTTGCTTGTAACTGTCGTTTTCAATTGATACTTTGATAGATTAAAACAGGGCTGTTCAATTCCATTCCTGGAGGGCCACAAGACAGAAAGTTTAGTTCAAACACTAATTTAACACATCCAAACCAGCCAATCAAGCTTTTCAGGATTGCTTGATTATAGCATGGAGGTGTGTTTGATTTGGGGATTAGGGTTAGAGTTAAACTCTGTGAGTTTGTTATCCTCCAGGAATGGAAATCAATAGCCCTGATTTAAAGCTTGCCCTCCATTGAAGAATTTGTTCTCCTGGAACACCCAGTAACCAGTATTTGGTGAGTTAGCGGAGATATTTTCTTTTCTTGGTGTTGAAGATTTTTTCAAAATGAGAAACCAGAAGTATGTTTACAGTTTGAAATCATTTTGTACTGTTATTTTTAAAAATCCAGTTGCAGTGCACAAAATATATTTTTTGAAAATGAGCCAGGTTTGTGTTTCCTATGCTTCTATTTTGACCTTTAGCCAGTTATTTAAAGCAAGCATTGTATTGCTGGAATAGCAAAATGTGACACTTGCATGACATAAAAAGTATACAACTTGCTCATCTTGGCCAACTCCATGGCATCCTTGTCTATTTGATCATTGTACTTAACAGACAAAGGAAGAGGAGGAAGGAAATTAGCTTCTTTGGTTCCTGAAAAATGAGATGCAGCTTACACTGGGGGGGCCTCTGTTTCTAAACTGATGTAATGTTGCCTCTCCACGCTGGTAGACTGTTTTAAAATTCAAACACAACATAACTATTAGTAGTATTTAATAATTCAGTAAACATTTTGCCAAATTCTAAACAAGAACATTTCTTACTCTCTGGTCTCTGAGAATCTGTCACGAGAAACACCCAAAGTACAGCCCAAAGGCAACATCATTGGGCGGGCAGCGAACAAGAGGACTGATTGTCTGTCACTGTTGGGATTTAGACTGTGAACGTGTGCACATTTTGAAGGTGTCAAAAAGAAGATTTTCGGCATTGTGGACCCCAGACCTTTAAGGGGTCATGAACTGAGAAATCTAAATTCCCTTGATCTTTTCACATATAAAAACATCCTGTAAGTTTCAGAGCTCAAAACTTTCTCATTAGTCTAAAAATAGCTTATATTGAATCTGCCAAAACTACAGGTTGTGCAATGTACCACTTTATGACGTAATAGTGTGGCTAAACCCCACATCCGCAGAAGAAGATCAACACCTGCTTCTACATCGCTGCCTGTTTAGCCCCGCTCACCGATTCGTGCACAGTGCAAACAACAGGGTAAAGACAGTTCCGAAGACAACAAAACACTGTGCAGTTCCAAGTTGTGGAAAAACACAGTCTTTGCATTGCCTTCCTTCTGATCCCAACGTTAGGAAAGAGTGGATGAACTTTATTTTTAATGAAGATCAAGAGCGCGTCAGTAAGAACTTGGTCCTTTGTTCACTTCATTTTATCGCAGCTTCGTTTACAAACAAAGCACAATTCGACACAGGATTTTCAAAAAGATTGAAACTAAAAGATGATGCAGTGCCGACTATATTTGATCAGACAGTAATGAAAATTATGATGTTTTTTGATGTAAAAATCTTAATAACATTATAAGTTGACCTCAGAGAACAGTACAAAATAATAAAAAAGGCAGTTTATGACCACTTTAACCATGGAGAGGTTCGCTCCCTCCTCAAGAGGGAGATCCCAGAATATCCAAGAGCACCTGGAGAGCCACCAGCAGACAACCAGATGCTGTCTGTCACAGCAGCTGAAGTAAAAAGGACTCTGTAAGGCTGCTGACCCAGATGGCTTCCCTGGCTGGATGCTGAAAGGATGCTCGACCCAGCTGACTGATGTCCTTACAGACATCTTTAACATCTTACTATCACAAACTGTGGCCCCAATATGCTTCAAAACTGCCAACATTATCCCTGTGCCAAAGAAATCATCAATAACCTGCCTTAATGACTGTGCCTCTGTGGCACTCACACTCATCGTCATGAAATGCTTTGAGCGGCTGGTCATGACTCATACAAAAACCATCAAGCCACCCACACTGGACTTCTTACAGTTTGCTTACAGACACAACCGTTCCACTGTGGATGCCACATCATATCATCCTGGCCCTCTCACACTTGCAGCACAAAGACACTTGGCAAAATGGAGTTCATTGACTTTATCTCAGCATTCAACACCATTAAACCACCGCACTCTACAACTGGATCCTGGACTTCTTGACTGACAGAACTCAGGCAGTAGGGGTCTGCGAGAATACTTTCCACTCTTTCACTCTAAACACCGGTGCCCCTCAGGGCTGTGTTCTCAGCCGCGTACTGTTTATGCTACTCACTCATGACTGTGTTGACCAACATCAGAACAACCACATCATCAAGTTTGCTGGTGACACAACAGTGGTGGGCCTTATCACACACAACAACAAAACAGTGTACAGAACGTGTGAGAGGCCTTGAGCTGTGGTGCAGTGACACAGTCTGTCTCTTTTCGTCAGCAAGACAAAAGAGAATATTGTTGATTACAGGAGTCCCCTGCAACTCATCTCTCTCTGCACATCAATGGTGAACTTGGTTGGGAACCACTGCTCTAGAATAATTTCAGATAGCGTTGTTCTGAAGTCTGATAGTGCTGCTCTGTAGTCTGATCAGCTAGTGTCGCTCTATAATCTGCACAAATATTGCTGCTCTAGAATAAATTCAGATAGCACTGCTCTGAAGTCTGCTCAGCTAGTGTCGCTCTACAATCTGCTCAGATAGTGCTGCTCTAGAATAATTTAAGAAGTGCTGCTCTGTCGTCTACTCAGGTACAATGATTTTTTCTGTAAAGCACTCTGACCACTATAAATGAAATGTGCTATATATATATATATATATATAAACTTTAGGTGCTTTAGGTTAGGTGCTCTATTGTGATTTCCTGTGTAGTCACATTGATGTGTACTCGCTCAATCCAACAGCAGTTGATGTATTGAAAGTTCACTCTGGTAGAGGTCAAGACAAAGGGATTGAGCTGATTAAAGGTTGTAAAGTTGCTGCTAGATAGGCAACAATAAATCTGCAACCTTTATAGGCAAGAATCACCATCACTCTCACCAAAATCACTTGTATGTCATGTTGCTCTGTTTTCTCTTGTACCAGTGCAGTGCCACTGACGCAGCTACCCTGGTGTTCCTGTGGGGATATCAAGGACTGTTTATGTGGAAGGGCACGTATGTGGTTGTTTGGGACAGGTTGAGCAGTCACAGTGGTCAAGCCAGAGATTAATTGGAGCCTGCTATGTTGACATTGCTTACCGTACACGATACACTCGACTGACTCACTATTGTCATGTCAATAATGCAGCAGGTGCTAAGGTCTGTAGGTGACAACATGACAGTCCAGCACAAATACACACATGCCCACATGACATTGAGCATTGTTATCAACAAAATCCCAGTAAAACACACAAATACAGTCAGGAAAGAAACAGTCTTGCCCTCTGCAATTAATTTTCTGGTGTGATTATGTAACACTCCCCACTGCCTGCCTGTCAGGGCAGATGTGTTGTGAAGTAAATTAGTGCTTGTAGGTATTTACAACTCTGAAATACTTAAATTCTGTGTATTTTTGGAGAATTAAAAATGTTCTTTGTACTTCTTTCGGTGAGTAATACAAATTTTCTTTCATGGCAGTATTTAACACATGCAGGCCCTCAAAAATGATGCTGGCCCCTGATGTTGTATTGATGCTGTTTTTAGTGAGGTTGAATTATTTAGTAATGCTCTAAATGTTCAGAGCAAAGCTTACTGTCTTTTCATATTCAAATTAGAACAAGAAAAAAAGTAAGGGCCCTCACAGGATTCCTCATGTCATTTAACAATACTTTGCACATGCAAACAAATTCTCACAGATATGTGCATTTCTATGAGGACAAGCGCATATTTGAAGGCGTGTTGAATATTTTTCTTTAAAGCTGCAATTCCTTAGACACTTTCCTCACTCTTACTTTTATATTTTTACTCATTTTATCTCTAGGTCTATATCTCTTTGAGCACATGTCTCTCACCTTACTCATCTTTGATGTGTTTGTCATTTCTGTGTTGCTGATAGTAGAACCGTCTGTGGGTGGCTGGGGAGCATTGTAACATGTAACGAGTTGCAATGCCATCAGTTTAACCAATTAAAAATTAACTACAGGGATAAAATCCCCACCATCCTGATGTGACAATGGAAGTTGTAGGAATCTGTGTAAAATATAAAGGATTTAGTTGACACTGTTTTGAAGTAAGAAAGAAAAATGTTACATCGGATTCATAATTTGATTTATGATCATGTTAATGAATGTTAAATGATAGAACTGGTATTATCAGAATCAGCTTCTCCTGTTTAATTTGATATGTAACATCTGCACAAAAAAAATTATTTACATGTTATTTTTAGTTTAGTAAAACATGTCTAAGCAGACAGCGAGGGCTGTAACAACAGTACATTCAAAGACATGGTATTCTGTGTGAACTACTTGACTTGCTTTTAAGATATGTGCCCTTTTAATGTGTTTTCTCATTGGCTATGTCCTCCAGGCAGATGGACAGAAGGTCGTCGATGGAGGTCTGCTGCCTGATGCCAACGGGCGGGACGGGGACCCCAGCGGGCAGAAGCAGAGTGACAGGAAGTGGCAGAAGCCGCACATCTCCCGCAAGTCCCTGATGAAATGCTGTCTGGTCAAATGGATCATCGCCAGTGCGGCGCCCCAGGGCTCAAGTATGACTCACCCACAATCCTTGAGTTTTCCACAAGTAAAAAGACATTATGGTCCCATTTATGTGCGCTTGGCTCATATAGCATCACTCAAATCAAGACATGACTTGAAGGTAGCATATGCTCCACTCCGGGTTTTTCAATTCTTGCTCCTTACTCAGTGGTGAACAAAAAGCTGCTCCAAGTGATCTGAGAAAAAACACAGGCTTTAAAAAACACTCCTTGCTCCATTCAAAATCTCACAATTTCACGCTAGCTTCCGATTGTGCTGTTAACACAAGTAAGCGATACAAACCCTGAAATGCTCACCAGCTGTTATATCCTATATCAGCACTTGTGGACCAGTCAAATTAGACTAAATAAACATACGGTATATGAATTTGGTTGGTCAAGCAGCATTCCATGAGAGTGCTGATATTATAGTCCAACACTGTTTTCCACTGAATTTTTCACTCGTCCTTTGTTGTTGTTGATGTTGCAGAAATACAGTCATTAGTGGTGTTTTTTTTTATTCATTCATTGATTCATTTAAAAATGTGGGTTCATTCAGGAATGAAACAAGTGACTGTCTCACTGAATCATTCGGAAAGTATGTTTAAACCAAAAACTATCAATTCTGCTATGATTATCATTAACAAAATGTTATAAAGCTTGCACATATTATTTTGCTTTATTTTGTTTTCTTTTCTGGAAAAAAAACACTAGATTAGTCACAGGTAAAGTTATTTTAATATTTAATTAATAGGTTTAACAAAGCAAATTCAAAGCAAAAACTGTTTCTATTTTAATTTATTTTAAAAAGTAATTTATTCCTGTGATGCAAAGCTGAATTTTCAGCATCATTACTCCAGTCTTCAGTGTCACATATAATCCTTCAGAAATCATTCTAATATGCTGATTTGCCGCTCAAGAAGCATTTTTTTTTATTATCAGTGTTATCAACTGTTTAATATTTTTGTGGAAACCATGATACATTTTTTTAAGATTCTTTGATGAATAGAAAGTTCTGAAAAACAACATTTATTTGAAATAAGAAATCTTTTGTAACATTATAAATATCTTTATTGTCATTTTTGATTAATTTAATACATACTTGCTGAATAAAAGTATTAATTTCTTTCAAAAAACTTTTGAATGGAAGTATGTACTATATAACCTACAACTCTTTATAGCACATACTGTGCACTGTCTAACATAGGGCTGCTGCTGCTTAAGGCGCAACACTGTTCAGCCTGACTAGACACTCAACCTGATGTCATATTTTCCTGTTACAGCATCGCTCTCTCCCTCCTCATCTATTTTTACTTTCATCCTCTTTCACTGATCCTCCCCCTTCTGCCCCTCTCTCAATGATATTCTGATGTTTTAGTTAATTATCTCTCTGTAATAACTAAGAGATGTTTTAGTGTGTTATATGCAGAGTTTGTGCTGCATTTAATATGTAACATGTGTCAGACCGCTCTGGGACCGTGTGAGGGGACAGTGTGTGTCTGAGCTGCAACATCCGGTGTAAATAATTGACAGAGCACTTCTGTGTGTGCAGACAGTGAGTAATGTAGTGTGCGTGTGTACCTACATCTGCAGGGCTGAGACCCCAGTTCACTTTCATCCCTCCATCCTATCAGCATTTATTGTAGCCTGTAGTGTCATCTAGTTTTCTTTTTCTATATTCAGACAAGCCTTTGGCCCTTGCTTGGGCTCTTTATCAAAAAATCCTCAGATTGATTTTCTTGATGTTATTTCTACAATCTGTTTATATGCATTTAAAAGTAAGAAATTTGACATGGGCCTTGGGGTGTGCCAGAAACTAAATTCAAAACACTCTGAACTTCCGCTTAAATATCATAAGTAATTAAGTTAAAAAACAAACAAGAATTCGTTGACATTTATGCAAGACAAGTGCAAGGACTGACATGAGAAAGTAGGAAAACTTACTGACATCCCAATAGTTTGAAAGGTAGTATTTAACGTAACGTGGAACCATGAAGGATTCATTTTATGTAATTTGGAAATTGCTGTGTATGTTTTTCATAAGTGATGCATTATAGACTTTATAGTATGCATGAGGGTGAATATTATCTCAGGGGAGTGTCTCCATATAAGTGATTAAAACTCAGTGCAGCTCTTAAAATTATTTTATTTCTTGTTCATTTTTAGAGGCTCCCTGGACCAGCGACCAAAATAACATATTGCTGAATCAGGTGCAAAAATATGACTCTGCTTCACTTTTTCAAACAAACCATCTGGGACTCCATACAGCCTCAAAAAGTTTGTCTTTGTGCAAGTGAAATGAAGAGTGACTGGAGGTTGTTAAAATCAGGTTGTTTGTCAATTACTTTCTCATTACTTAAGCCTTTAAATAAGAGCATGAAATGCTTTTTGTGAGCCCAGCATTTAGGAAGGCACAGGATTATGAGCAGTGAGGAGCGCTACTTCTCATTTGAAGTAATCCACTAAAACTAAATAAGCACAAACATGTTCCATTTAAATGCTATGACATGCATAATTAGAAATGAACTTAATTTAATTAGCAGTTGAACCTAGAGGTTATCCATTTAGGTTACACATCATTTGAAATATTCATTCTGATTGGTTAATTTTTACTAATCAGGGAAGTCTTGCCCTTATGCTCTCAGACAAAAATGTGTTAAAATTGTACCTTTAGGGGTACAACAGCTTGTCACTGGGGCAGTACCCTCAATGGGACAACTTTGTACCTTACTTACCCTAAAGGGTTCATACAGTATAAGTGCGTAATACTACCTTAAGGGTACATATTACTATTCTTAGGTACTAATATGCACACTTTGAGGGTACTGACAAGCTGTTGTACCCCTATAGGTAACATTTTTGCACATTTTTCTCTGACCGTGTATATAATATACTATACACCACTAAGAAGAATGCTACCTGGTTTTATAGAAATAATAATAGTGTGTTTTTGAAGAATGGGCCAACATGAAAATGTGACTCAGAAAAGAAAGAGATGCCAGAGGTGGCAAAAATTCAGAATAGATCAGGGCAAAAAAACAGGACAGAATCCCAAGTAGTCAAAGTCCAGCTGAACTCCACTGAATTCAGTTGTTTCCCTCTGTACTTTAATGTGAGCCCAACAGATGGCAGCGTGCATTTGAAGATGGCAAATATGGAGAGCCTTCATGAATACAATTACCTTAGGCTGTGAGTGTAGCGAAGTGCTATATAAACTAGTGTAACACACTTTATAACTAGTGAAAATTCAAGTTCTTTCATGATCATGTCAGAACAAAGTTAGTAAACATATGTTCCATTTCACGAGTTCACGCTTACATATAATTAGCTGAAGTATGGTAATGCATATTTGGCATGCTGTCTGGTGAAGGGCTCCGAGCTCGGGAATGGCCCGAACCTAGAGTACACCCTGTATCAGTGTTGCCAACTGCTTTCAATTGAAAGTAGCTAAAACTGGTAACTAAATGTCACTAGATGACATCACAATGGCAAATTCACTGATCTATATATAGATGAACGTAGATCAGTGGGCAAGATGAGAACTTAGATAAGGTTTGTCCAAGAAGTTGCTATATTTGTCCCTAAACTTTTGGAAAAAAGTCTCAAAAGGGGCGGAGAATAAGTAGTATGAACTCGAAGTGAGGAGGCAAGATGAGAACTTAGATAAGGTTTGTCCAAGAAGTTGCTATATTTGTCCCTAAACTTTTGGAAAAAAGTCTCAAAAGGGGCGGAGAATAAGTGTAGTATGAACTCGAAGTGAGGAGATGGGGCAGAGGAGGGATGCTGATCAACCGTCAACAGATAGAGGTAAGTCAGCTGTATTTATGCCATGGTGTTGATTAACTTGAGTGCACTCCACCTGTGTTAATTAGTATCTGACACACTCCTCCCGAACCTTGTTAATAAAACATCATGTATTGTTTGATTTTTGCCTTCAGTGCCTTGCTTGACATAGTTTCCCAGTGTGTGCGCATGTGATTTATTGTATTCAGTTCACCTGTTGTCTATTAATTAGCCTATTAGTCTTCATTTGGTTTAGTATTTATAGTCCCATGTTTCCAGAGTTCAATGACCTGCCGGGTTCAGACTATACAATATTTTTGTCGGTCACGATAGTCACTGTGTCACATTACACGATTTTGACTCCTAAAATCTTGTCATGTCGTGGACAAGAAACATGTCAGACTACACGTTGCTTCCCGACCATTCATCGTGTGCCGTCTTTAACGGTGATGTCATCGGGAACTAGCGACTGACTTCCGAAAACAAGAGTGTAAACATTGCTGAAGCGCTTCTGCTATAGGTCGTCAGCATTTTTCTTTCTTTGTTCTGTCGTGGTAGTCCCTCGATGAAACGATGGAATCTTGCGTCCCGACGCCCATTGTCGTTTACGGATCCCCACGACACCCTACGTCAAGCAAATCGTGGCAATATCGGGCTAAAATCGTGTAGTCAGAACCAGGCATAACATTGGGTTTTGGATGTTGCAAGCCTGTTTCTCTGTATTTCTTGTGCAAGTTGGATTAAAGGCTGTTTTCTGTTATTCCGTCTTTGTGAGCTCTGATTTGTAACGTTCCGTGACACCTACCAAGTTTATCATCAGTAAATATTTGTTTTAAGAATTTATAGTTTTTAGCAATGATTTATGAAATTGATCAAATGTGACAGTTAAGACACTTTCCAGTTTCCACAAAAATAGTAAGTAACACAACTGTTTTCAACATTGATAATAGCAACACATTAGAATGATTTCTGAAGGAAGACTGGAGGAATGGCTGCTGAAGATTCAGCATTGCACCACAGGAATAAATTAAATTTCAAAATATATTAAAATAGAAAACCATCATTTTAAATTGTAATATTTCACAACATAATATTTCAAAATATAGTTTTTACTGTACTTTTTTTGTTTTTTTTTAGATCAAATAAATGCAAACTTGCAAAGTAAAATACTAAAAAAATTCTTACTGAACCCAAATATTTAATTGTTTGTATCTGTGTCACACACACACACAGGATATTGATACATCTACATTTTATTATTGCATATTACAGCAACATTCATATGAGCTAATCAGATTCGAGTCCATACATTCATTGAAGCTCTATTTTAGTGGCTCTCAATTCCAGTCTTCGCGACCCCCCACTCTGCACATTTTGTAAATATGCAGAGCGGGGAATCGCCGGGACTGGAATTGAAAACCACTGTTTAACATAGATCTCTCCATATTTTCAGAGATATCTCAGATTTCTATTATGTAGAGTCTCCTATTAAATCCCTCAGCAGTGAGACTTGTGTAGTGCAACATTCTGTGATGCAATATGCTGACACTTCTTATTGAATGTAGGAAATGTGATTTATTAATGCAATATTACTTGACAACCACAGAGAACTGCTGACAGTATTATCAGATAAAGGTAGAATTCATTAAGTAATCGCGGTGTTCCTGTTGAGATGTTTTTCCTTATTAACAACTATCTGTTTCTGTATTGCTTTGGTTTTATGCTAGACATATTAATATGTAAATACTTCGCATAATTCCTGATGTACTTTTCAGGGTGCGTAAATAATTACAGGCAAACTAAGAACCCAAGACGTCTATAAATAATGCCTCATGTTTGATGTATCATACTCATAGACTATAATGCTGTTTCAGCAACAAGGCCATTAAATTAAGAGCTGCACTGAGTTTTAATCACTTATATGGAGACACTCCCCTGAGATAATATTCACCCTCATGCATACTATAAAGTCTATAATGCATCACTTATGAAAAACATACACAGCTATTTCCAAATTACATAAAATGAATCCTTCATGGTTCCACGTTACGTTAAATACTACCTTTCAAACTATTGGGATGTCAGTAAGTTTTCCTACTTTCTCATGTCAGTCCTTGCACTTGTCTTGCATAAATGTCAACGAATTCTTGTTTGTTTTTTAACTTAATTACTTATGATATTTAAGCGGAAGTTCAGAGTGTTTTGAATTTAGTTTCTGGCACACCCCAAGGCCCATGTCATCTCCTCATGTATTGATTTTCCCCTGACTCTCTGATGCCTGTGCCCAGTTTAAACTCATGCATTAATTAGTGCAAACTCATTAGCAGTCATATTTCCCCTCCTGCACTCAGGCCTTTGATGGGTACAATTTTTCATGTTATCAGTGATTAGTATATCTTCCTTTAAAATTCTGATGCACTATTCTCATATTAATAACAAGGGCTTTCAGTTACAGCATTACATGAAATGCTGATTCATTTGTTGAAATTTGCTGGAAAAAGCCACAAAATTATTATTCAAAAGCAAAACTGTGAAAGATGAGTAAAACATCGAATAAACATTCAACTTGGAATAGACAAAATATTGCCTTTAGAGGTCATAAGTTTTTATTTTGTTTGTTTTTTTTCTCCATATAATTTCATTAAAATATATCGCTGACTTTCAGTGCATTTCACAGTCAAGTTTGTCAGTCTGTCTGAGGTAGCATCTCAAGGTATGAATGTCACTTTTTAAAATCTGCATCAGCTTTACAATATTCAAAGTTCACTCTGCTCCTCGGTTTGAACATGCATGAAGCTTTTGGTTTCATGTATCTAGACAGCTGACGAGGAAAGAGAGCAGAAAGGCATGGTTTTCACATTGTTTTTACATACATAAAATAGTCATAATGTCCTTCCGCTAATGCATAAACACTTAAGAGCATGATGTTTGTGAGTGAAGCAGACTGAGGTAGTAATGTCATGAATCTTTGTGGATGTTTTAATAGTTATTGTACAGTAGATGCTGAGGATAGACATTATTAGGCAAGTTTAATTTTAGATGGTCTAGCCGGTACACCAATAGTCTGATTAATGTGACATACAAAGTGGCTTATCAAATGATTGAAATATACTTTTTTTTATTGTTTTTTGTTTGTCATATTTTAATGTTATTTATTTACTTGCCGTATTTGTAATTTTATTAATTTATTTATTGGTGTAATTTTTAATTTAATTTATTTATCTAATTATAATTATTTAAAATAATTATTTTTTTTTTTAAGTAAATTACATTTTACTATATTTTACTGTATTTTTACTGTAATTTCAATATATTTTGTATATTTTATATTTACAATATTTTTATTTGCTTTATATTTCACTTTATAGATGTCTCCACTTTAGACAAACCATTACAACCTCATAATAACTCTCATTAAACCATTAACAGATATTATTAGATGGTGCTTTGGAATACCTGATTCTAAATCTTGATTCTGTGGTCAGATATTCTTGTGTAATGGCAACTAAACGCTCGGTTTCTCACTAAATTGCTTCAGACAACCGATTTTCCTAAATCTCTACTAGCATCATGTATCTCATATTACTGCGTTGTCTCTTTATTCTCACATAATTTAATAAGTTGAACTGAAATCAATATTGCGATATCACATTTCATTTATTTATTTGGCAAGTAGCCATGTAATAAGTGGGATAATGTACAGTCAGCCTGTCATTATCACAAAAGAAACCCATTTTAAAGACCAGGCATATTAGTAAAGTCTGTAGTTTAGTATCATGCAAATAAATGAATGATGCAGCAGTTCAACTGCATTTAAACATACATAATGGCCTGCTCATCATTGTGCTTTATTGCTAGAGAGATGGAGAGGGAAGCGGGAGTGTCTGTGTCTTGAGATCACACTCTTTCGGTACTCTATAAGGAATATGTAGGCTGAGGAGGACCATGACGCGCTAGTCTGTGGAGACCAAAGCCACAGGACGTTTCTGTATGCTTGATGTTGTTATAGAGATACATGGATGTGGAAGTGAAGGAATTTGTAACTTAGTCACTTTATTTTAATTTTTACTTTATTTTAAAGGATCCGTAGTGCCACCATTACTGTACGGTTTACATCTGTGGTCTGTTTATAGCTTAATGCATCAGGAATTCCAGGAATGGACTGTTCCGGGAATGGACCCTGGAGACTTTAAGAACTTGTTGCAGCAGAACCATTGATCAAACAAGATGAGTTGCTTTTCCTAAAATCGTTCAGTTGAAATCTAGCATGACCTCTTGACCTTAGTAAATTTTCTTGAAGGAATCGCATATCTAGTCGCAGTTAGCTCTCAGTGCAATGGCTATTCAGGGCATGGAGCTGTTTGCAGTTGCTGTAGTGATTCTTCTGTTTATAATGGTGCTCAAACAGTTTGGCATCATGGAGCCGCTGTCGCTGGACGGTAAGAACCACCGTATGGTTTTGATGTTGGCCCTAGTTTACTGTAAAAAGGGTAAATGTGTATTAGGAGCTTTTTTTTACCTGACCAAACTCTTAAAATGACTTGCATTGGTGTAAACGTGTGGTGTGTACGTGACCATTCAAGAGTTTGAGGTCGGTAAGATGTTTTACTGCTTATGAAATAAGTGTCTTACACTGTAAAAAATAAAATAAAATAAAAATCGGTGACATTTACGGTAAAATACCGGCAGCTGTGGTTGCCAGAACTTCACCGTAAAAAATATGGTAGCAACATTTTAGGTTTTACAGACTTAACTTAAATTCACAAGAAAATACTGTATTTCTGATGTAATGTTAATAAACCAACATATTGATGTACTAATATCTGTTTTGAACCATTGTAATGCACTGATAACCACCAAAAACTGGTGGTGATGAGAACCAACGCTCATCACAAACAGCTTTTCTACGAGCTGAGGAGGGCAATACTTATATATAGAAAATGTCATTCACACAAACACTAAACCCCATCATGGTGAAACACATGATACTGAAATAATGCAATAAACATTAATTTAACAACATTAGATGTAAGATTAAACCCTAGTGTACACAACTGATAAGAAAAAAAACTAAGAAGAAACATGTAATTTCAACAACAAAAAAAACATCAAATAATATCAAGTAATTACATGTATTGCATGTATGGAAACTTACTGTTAACCAGTTAACAGGTTTTTACTGTAGCATTTTTACAGTCTTTTACTGTTAAAATCACAATCATTTTTACAGTGTATGCTCACCAAGGCTGCATTAATTTGATCTAAAGTGCAGTAATAATGTGAGATATTATTACTATTTAAAATAATAGTTTTCTATTTAAATATATATTTTAAAATGTAATTTTATTCCTGTGATGCAAAACTGCATTTTCAGCATCATTACTCCAGTCTTCAGTGTCACATGATCCTTCAGAAATCATTCTAATATGCTGATTTGCTGCTCAAAAAACATTTCTTATAACTTTGATATATTTTCAGGATTCTTTTATGAATAGAAAGTTCAAAAGAACAGCATTTATTTGAAATGGAAATCTTTTGTGATTTAAATATAATGTGTCTATTTGCACTATATGCACAGTGTACACTAGTCAGGTAGCTTAAAAAATGTGCTGCATGTGGAAACTAAATTAACTGTAAAATTCAAAAAGAGCAAGGTGGTAACAACTGCACATAATCTAAGAAGAATACATAAGCTTTATTCAGAATATGAAGCAATACATTCATTTAATGTCATGCAGTTGTAGTACTGTTCAACTAATGTGTTGTTTTTGCATTGCTTCCTCTTTATTTCTCTCTTATTTCTATATTCTCTAAATCTCTTCCCTTCCCTGTTTTTGTTCTCGTATGCCTCATAGATGGTGAGTAAATGTCGGATAGGTCAGCTTTTCTCAACTGGTGGGTTGCAGGTTATTACTAAGGTCGTGGGGGGAAACGATGCTAAAATACAAACAAACATATTTCAGCAAATTCAGTTTCAATTAATTGCATTTGATATCAATTCTTATTAAAATACTCAACATGTAAATGTCCCAAATCATTACATTCATGTCATACTTTAGCAAGTGTAGGTCTTTTTTACAAGGGTGACAGATTTCAATTTCATTTCATTTCAAAGTTTCATTTTAAGGGCATTTTTGTATGTTAACCAATTTTGGTGCTTGGTGTTGGGTCGCCACTTGACGTCCAATTAAAATTCTGGGCCCTGAAGCAAAACCAGTTGAGAATCACTGATATCGAGCCGTCCTGGTCTCCCGTCCCGCCCCGTCTGTCTCCCCAACAGCTCCTCTTCTGTGGTTTATTCAGTGTCTATTTTTGTCTTCCTCTTTTCAACCCCAAATGTGTGGCTGTTCTTTCACCTGTACACATGCTTTACCTGTTTCCTCCTTTACTGTCCCGTCCTCAGTGCAGCCCAACTGATATCAGTCACTCACCTCCTCCACGGCCCTCCTCTCCCCTCTCTTCCTCATCCTCATCCTCATGCTCTCTCTCTGACAGACAGCACTGACAGTGATCTGGAGTTGGCCATGGTGCGACATCAGCCAGAGGGCTTGGAGCAGCTCCAGGCTCAGACCAAGTTCACTAGGAAGGAGCTGCAGTCGCTCTACAGAGGCTTCAAAAACGTAAGACACCTTAAGAAGCACAAGTTTGTCACAAGTTAATGTTTCCTTCATATGTTAGGTTGGGTTATTAAGGTCAAATTATGTTTCTTAATAGGAGTGTCCCAGTGGATTGGTGGATGAGGAGACGTTTAAATCAATATATTCCCAGTTCCTCCCTCAAGGAGGTAAAGTGATTATCACATTTCCAACTCTAATTTGGTGGATCTTGATTAGTGTGGATACAATCTTGGTTCAAGTACATTATGTTAGTGGGACGTGCCAGGCATCTACGGGAGAATTTATGTACTATACCCCTAAGGGAATAGCATTAATTAAAATTATCTCATTGTTCTCAACTTCTTGTTCATTCATTCATTCATGCATTCATTCATTCATTCATTTGTAAAAAAAATGAATACATAATGAGAAAAGAAAAAAAAAGATATATATATATATTACTCAGCATTTTTGTTTTGTTTTGTTTTTGTTTTCTTTTTATGACTTGCCTCTTATTATAAAATCTATAAAAGTCATAATAAAGAATGAGTAGGTGTGTCCAATTATCCAAATATCAAGAATATAGTCAATCACTTCTTTTTTCTAGATGCAACCACATACGCACACTTCCTTTTCAATGCTTTTGACATGGACCGAAATGGCTCTATTCGTTTTGAGGTAAGGAACATTATTACAAATTGTTACAGTCATTTGAAAGACTGCAGCTCCGTGTTATATTACTGTATTCAACTCAAATGTTTATATTCCTGTAAATCAGAAGATTAACAATAATATCAGTCTACTAGATTTATATCAGAGGAACAAAAAAAAGGTTAATTACTACTATTATTTTTACACTTCCGTCATTAGGTTCAATATCAACAGAACATAAGTGTTAGTCCAACAGATAATCACAACTGACAATATTAAATTTAGTTTTGTTCTTTAATCAATTGTAAAATGTGTGTTTTGGCAGGACTTTGTAATCGGCCTGTCTGTTCTGCTTCGAGGTTCTGTGACAGAGAAACTGAGGTGGGCCTTTAACCTGTATGACATTAATAAAGATGGCTACATCACCAGAGAGGTACAAACACCAGTGTTAACATTGTAACATTAGTACAATTTGTTACCGCGATTAACATTCACTTTCTACAGGAAATGCTGGCTATCATGAAGTCCATCTATGACATGATGGGCAGGTACACCTTTCCTTGTGTAAAAGATGATGCTGCATTTGAACACGTGGAGCAATTCTTCCAGGTAACAAACTTTTAACAGTCCCATAGAAATTATGTCAGCCAGCCATAATCATCTCTGAACTCTGAAAACATGTTTGTTTCAGAAAATGGACCGAAACAGAGATGGTGTTGTAACCATTGATGAGTTCATAGAGACCTGTCAGAAGGTAGGCCAGACTTAAAGAAGTCATATCATAAGAAACAAAACTTTTCTTAATGTTTAGACATGGAAGAGTTCATTTTTAGCTAATATGAAAATACTGTAACTCAAAACTTCCTCTCTAGTCCAGAAAGGAAGTTTATCAAAAACTAAGCTACAAAAACAACAAATTCGGAAATACTTTTGAAATAGTTAACACAGGGCCAGCAACAATCCAAATTTGATTGTATAAGAGGATGAAAAATGGGTTTTGTCACAAAAATCTGAACTAACATCATACACAAGTGAACCTCAGAGGAATGTATATTTATAATTTGATCCCTTCAATCTTGTTTTTATGTATCTGCAGTACCTCACCATGCATAATAATAATTATTATTATTTTTACTATTATTATTATACATAAGCATGCCACTTGGATTGATAGTTAAATATGATTATATCTTTGAATAATAGTTTGATTTTATTTAATGAAATTTATTAAAAATTGAGCTACAAAAAAAAACTTGGGTTTGAAATATTAACCTATATTTGCATATCAACAATGCCAATTTTGAACTGAAAAGTAGGCGTGAACACATAATAAATCAGCTTAACTCATGAATATTAATTAGTGATTAATTAGTTTGCCAGTAGAAAATAAACAAAAATAAACAGCCTGGTCAAAAAGACTATGTGAAATGGTCATGAAATAATAAATCCGTTGTTTTGGTACAAAAAAATCTTGACTAACAATATATATTAAGTGAAACCTTAGAAGAAGAAGAAATGACCCCTTTAAATGCTTTTGTTTTGAAGTCATGTCTAGAAGTATCTGCGGTTGTTCACCATGCATAGACAGAAGCATCAGAGTTAATGTCAGAGAAATGTCAACACTGGACTGATTTATGTTGATACGGAGGCTCTCACTGTCAGCGTGTGACAGCCAGACATTTTCTAAACTCTCTCTAACATGAAGCTGTCAGCAACAATCTGTGACTGACACTTTTCCTGCCTCTGCTGTTTTATTAGGACGAGAACATTATGAGCTCCATGCAGCTGTTTGAGAATGTCATCTAGAGCGCTGCATGAAGTGCAGAGTGATCCTAGCTCTTTTTCCACATCGACTCTCAGCATCGTTCCATTAGTCCTCAAGCACTCCACGGGGACTCTCTAGAAACACTTGTGTTTTGTACCTAGGCCTTGCACATCATCTGTAGCATGTGAATGAATATTATGATTGATTGCATTGAATGCTTTAACAACAAGATGTGGGCCGTCTGCGTGTGTCTCAATTTAACCTTAAGCATTCAAGACAGGTTGTAAATGCTCATTTGTATATATGTAGATACATCTGTGCTCTTAAACTGGTTGATTTCTGCCTAGATAAATGAACTTTTGCATATTTGCCTTTTTTTTTACAAAAATAAAGGCATCTGTGAATGACTCCATGATGTGCATAAAAATTATTTATTTATTATTTCACATAATTTAATAAGTAAATTATGTGAAATTCAAACAAAAACGTTAACTATAAAAATACACAGTGAGGCTGTAGTAGAAATGAGGGAAATACTTAGCCATTCATTCAATTCATTTATTCATGATTGATTGATTGATTGATTGGAAGGAAGGAAGGAATATGCTTAAATTCTTCCATTTATTTGCCATGACAAGTT
This sequence comes from Sinocyclocheilus grahami, assembly GCF_001515645.1. NCBI lineage: Eukaryota > Metazoa > Chordata > Actinopteri > Cypriniformes > Cyprinidae > Sinocyclocheilus > Sinocyclocheilus grahami. The sequence goes on along the minus strand of NW_015505257.1, from coordinate 382,696 downwards.
CAACGGTGTGACAGTATTTTCTATGTTAAATAAATATTAAGTAATATACATTTTAACAGAGAGAGACAAAAATATTATCAGAGATTTGCATTAGTCAAGTACTAATCCAGACAATACATTTGATTTTTTACATTTATTTATTTATTTCTTTATTTGGTTTTAATTTGGAAGCTATTTAATTTTGGGCTTAAATTCTTGCAGAGATGCCATAGAAGAACTATTTTTGGTTTCTCAAAGAACCTTTCAGTGAACAGTTCTTAAAATAACTTTTTTTTTTTTTTTTAATCTAAAAAACCTTTTATGTAATGGAAATGTTCCATGGATGTAAAGGGATAGTTCACCCAAAAAATTTATTTCTGTCATTATTTACTCACCTTCATGTCATTCTAAACCTGTATGTAGAACATGAAGATATTTTGAAGAATGTTAACCAAACAATGTGTAGACAAAAAAAATCCAATGGAAGTCAATGGTAACCATAACTGTTTGGCTACCAACATTCTTAAGAATATCTTCTCAGAAGAAATACAGTTTTGGAACAACATGAGATTGAGTTAATGGTGACAGAATTTTCATTTCGGGGTGAATTATCATTGTAAAGGTTTTTCATTGAACCATATGCCAATGAAGAACCTATATTTTTAAGTGTGTAAGTGCAAATTCTGTGACGTTATTGCTTGGTTGTGATGTATTAGTAATTTCTTGTTCATTACTTTTGCATCAGCAGTAAAAAGGATGAAATATGTCACAGTAAATCATGGTAAAATATAAAATATTTGACCTAAAAGTGTGTTTACAGCTTTTAATAGTTTAACAGTGTGGTGTAGGACAGTTCAGCTAATCTTTTATCCAGCTTGTGTGTTTCTGTGTGTGAGAATCTTGCCTGGAGTCCTTTTGCGATTATGAGGCGAAAAGTCATGAGATTCTCCTTGACTTTTTTCTCTGAGGAGAAGTTTTCGAACATCCTTTTTCAGTTCATCCCTTCACTCTTTACAGGCCTTCCTAGTGTTTTTCTACTGACTCGACATGGACAGTGAGGATCCAGACAAGGTCCAGATTGGCGAAAATAAATTTGTAAGCAAGTAAGTGCATTTTGCTGTGTTACTGCAAGGTTTCTTGCTCTCACCGTTCTCATAAACCTGACTTCCTTTCCTTTTTCCTTTTTGGTTGCAGGAGCATTCTCCTCTCAAACCTTAACACATACAACCTTTATTACAAAGGAGGAGCCCTCCAGTTGAGACACAGAGAGGTTAGTCGGTCAGTTGGTAAATTACAGCCGGTTGTATTGATGCCATATAACTGATGACATAAGTGTTATGTGATTTTCACAGGAGGAAGGAGAGTTGATCATAGAGGGTTTACTCAATGTTTTTTGGGGCGTGAGGCGGCCAATCAGACTGCAGATGGAGGACGAGAAGGAGGCAGGCAGGCCACGCCCCTCACTAACATCTCTGAGTGCCGAAACGGACATCAACACACTCGAGTCAGATATTACTTCACACTAACCCACAAAGCAGAAGCTGTTACATACAAAACAGTCCTGCACACATGTTTAATGCAAAGAAGGATTAGATATGTATTTTTTATCAAACAGTTTTTGTTTTGATATTTTGAATTATTTCATTTTTATATATATTATTTTTTAAGGGTGCTTTTGGGTTAATGGTTTGGGTTATAGCCTATATAAATTTACCTTGACAATATCTGTGAATTACCACAGAAATTAATTTCATGCCTCAGTTTGTAAAACTGAGAAATCATAAATGTGTTCGTTGTTTTGCTTTTACAATGGAACTAGAATAAAAATGCACATTTATGTTTGTAGTTTAGAAAGCAGAGCCACAATTATATACTTAACCATTATGTGTTGAACTAATGTGATAGAAATTTACTAAAGCAATAAGCTCCAAGAAGCCGTGGTTTACAGTGAATTTCTAACAGCTAAGGGGCATTGTTAGACACGACGCGAAGCCCCTTAGCTGTTATAAATTCACTGTAAACCATGGCTTCACAGGGCTTATTGCTTTTATAAAACGGTTATTCCATAAACATAGAAAGGTTTCACAGAATAAAACGGAGCAAATAAAGTGTAATGATATTAATAAAAACAGTATTCTTCCACCAAACAATGTAGTTCCTCAGAAACGGTTGTGGTTGCAACAAAGTGATTGCCGAGCAACACACAGAAGTAAACAAAGGTGTTTGTTCGTAGAGTAATTTACAACAGCTTCGAACGTGGCTCAACCAATCAGAATCAAGGACAAATGTTGGTTTAAAAACTGAATTCAGCTCTCTATACTCTTTCAAAGGTTTCAAAAGGGTTTTTTTGTTTGTTTGTTTTTTTGCAGAGATGCCATAGAAGAACTATTTTTGGTTTCTCAAAGAACCTTTCAGTGAACAGTTCTTAAAATAACTTTTTTTTTTTTTTTAATCTAAAGAACCTTTTATGTAATGGAAATGTTCCATGGATGTAAAGGGATAGTTCACCCAAAAAATTTATTTCTGTCATTATTTACTCACCTTCATGTCATTCTAAACCTGTATGTAGAACATGAAGATATTTTGAAGAATGTTAACCAAACAATGTGTAGACAAAAAAAATCCAATGGAAGTCAATGGTAACCATAACTGTTTGGCTACCAACATTCTTAAGAATATCTTCTCAGAAGAAATACAGTTTTGGAACAACATGAGATTGAGTTAATGGTGACAGAATTTTCATTTCGGGGTGAATTATCATTGTAAAGGTTTTTCATTGAACCATATGCCAATGAAGAACCTATATTTTTAAGTGTGTAAGTGCAAATTCTGTGACGTTATTGCTTGGTTGTGATGTATTAGTAATTTCTTGTTCATTACTTTTGCATCAGCAGTAAAAAGGATGAAATATGTCACAGTAAATCATGGTAAAATATAAAATATTTGACCTAAAAGTGTGTTTACAGCTTTTAATAGTTTAACAGTGTGGTGTAGGACAGTTCAGCTAATCTTTTATCCAGCTTGTGTGTTTCTGTGTGTGAGAATCTTGCCTGGAGTCCTTTTGCGATTATGAGGCGAAAAGTCATGAGATTCTCCTTGACTTTTTTCTCTGAGGAGAAGTTTTCGAACATCCTTTTTCAGTTCATCCCTTCACTCTTTACAGGCCTTCCTAGTGTTTTTCTACTGACTCGACATGGACAGTGAGGATCCAGACAAGGTCCAGATTGGCGAAAATAAATTTGTAAGCAAGTAAGTGCATTTTGCTGTGTTACTGCAAGGTTTCTTGCTCTCACCGTTCTCATAAACCTGACTTCCTTTCCTTTTTCCTTTTTGGTTGCAGGAGCATTCTCCTCTCAAACCTTAACACATACAACCTTTATTACAAAGGAGGAGCCCTCCAGTTGAGACACAGAGAGGTTAGTCGGTCAGTTGGTAAATTACAGCCGGTTGTATTGATGCCATATAACTGATGACATAAGTGTTATGTGATTTTCACAGGAGGAAGGAGAGTTGATCATAGAGGGTTTACTCAATGTTTTTTGGGGCGTGAGGCGGCCAATCAGACTGCAGATGGAGGACGAGAAGGAGGCAGGCAGGCCACGCCCCTCACTAACATCTCTGAGTGCCGAAACGGACATCAACACACTCGAGTCAGATATTACTTCACACTAACCCACAAAGCAGAAGCTGTTACATACAAAACAGTCCTGCACACATGTTTAATGCAAAGAAGGATTAGATATGTATTTTTTATCAAACAGTTTTTGTTTTGATATTTTGAATTATTTCATTTTTATATATATTATTTTTTAAGGGTGCTTTTGGGTTAATGGTTTGGGTTATAGCCTATATAAATTTACCTTGACAATATCTGTGAATTACCACAGAAATTAATTTCATGCCTCAGTTTGTAAAACTGAGAAATCATAAATGTGTTCGTTGTTTTGCTTTTACAATGGAACTAGAATAAAAATGCACATTTATGTTTGTAGTTTAGAAAGCAGAGCCACAATTATATACTTAACCATTATGTGTTGAACTAATGTGATAGAAATTTACTAAAGCAATAAGCTCCAAGAAGCCGTGGTTTACAGTGAATTTCTAACAGCTAAGGGGCATTGTTAGACACGACGCGAAGCCCCTTAGCTGTTATAAATTCACTGTAAACCATGGCTTCACAGGGCTTATTGCTTTTATAAAACGGTTATTCCATAAACATAGAAAGGTTTCACAGAATAAAACGGAGCAAATAAAGTGTAATGATATTAATAAAAACAGTATTCTTCCACCAAACAATGTAGTTCCTCAGAAACGGTTGTGGTTGCAACAAAGTGATTGCCGAGCAACACACAGAAGTAAACAAAGGTGTTTGTTCGTAGAGTAATTTACAACAGCTTCGAACGTGGCTCAACCAATCAGAATCAAGGACCAGAACTATCCGTTGTATAACATTACATAAAACGTTTACACTACTTTAAAAGTTTAGGGGCAGTGAGAATTTTAAACGTTTTTGAAATAAGTCTCTTATGCTCACAAAGGCTGCAAAACCAGTGAAATTAATATTGTGAAATATTATTACAATAAATTAAGTTTTAAAATATATTTTAAAATGTAATTTATTACTGAGATTTGCTGATAAAGAAATATGATCAATATTGAAAACAGTTGTGCTGCTTATTATAAGGAACATTTAGGCAACTTTACAGATAATCAATAATTCATGAAACAAATGAGCTGTCTATTTCCAGTGAGGTCACTACAGCAGACGACCAATCAAAAGACTTCAGCGAAGAGAAGGAAGAGGCAGGTGAATACATTCTTGATTTTGTATTTTATTAAATTTTTTTAAACAAAACTTCACAGTATTCACTGTCTACGTATTATATCTGAACGACTGTGTCTGTCTCGTTGGATTTGTTACATCTCATCTGGCAGGTGAGGAACAGCAGGAGTCGACACACTCCGATCGGCTCCCCAGGACCAAGAGTGATGTCTGTGGAAGGAGAATTAACGGACGACGACTTGGAATCAGGAGAGTCAAGAGAAACCGATGCTCCTTCAACGGCCACTTTTATAACCACAAGGTGGGCGTCGTGTTTCGTGAACTGTATGCACGTTATTAAACCCTCATGCTTTTGCTCACACTTGTTTCTGTCAAACAGACGGCAGTTTTTACCCCAGCGTTCGGCTCTGTGACCAATGTCCGTGTCAACAGCTGTATGACGACAGCACAGGTCATGCGAGTGCTGCTTTACAAGTTCAAGATTGAGAACAGTCCGGATGAATTCAGCCTCTATATCGTCCACACGAGTGGAGGTACGTCCGAACTGAGATGAAATGCATCATATTGCAGTTTCTTTGCCCCTGAGTTCATATTTCTGTCCCTGCTCTCAGAGAGACATCAGCTGAAGCCTAATGACTATCCTTTGGCGCTCAGAGTTTTGCAAGGCCCTTGTGAACAGGTCAGCAAAATGTTCCTTATGGAGACGGACCAGGTAGAAGAGGTCACCCATGATGTAAGAAACCAAATAGCACATTGTCTGTCTGTCTGTCTATCTATCTACCTACCTTCCAAACTGCTTGTCTTATGTAGGGCCAAAAATAAATAATTAAATACATATTTAGATATTTAAATAAATCGGTAAATACATAATTAAATTGTTAATAAAACCTTTCAAATAAAATACAAATAAAAAATTAGTACATGTCCGTTTTATTTCATTTTAGCATCATTTCGCAATTGATGCTTACTTTTCCTCACAATTCTTTCTCTGAACAGCAGTATTTATTTGTTTGTTTGTTTGTTTGTTTTTTTGGAAAAGTCAAGAATGCATTCAATTCAAAGATAAAACTAATGCTAAAATGACATACAATGGATATTAATTACATGTATTATTTGTTTGGTGATATAATAATTAATGAATTAATTTAGTTATTTTTATGTTTTCATTAACTGTTTAATTCTATATTTAATTATTCATTGAAATATATATGAAATTATGTCATTTTGAGTAATTTTGCCTCCATAGAGGATGCTAGAGCTTTTTATTTATTTATGGATGGATGGATTTTCCAAACTTAACAAAAATGATTTAGTTTGATAAACTTCCTCAGAAACGGTTGTGGTTGCAACAAAGTGATTGCCGAGCAACACACAGAAGTAAACAAAGGTGTTTGTTCGTAGAGTAATTTACAACAGCTTCGAACGTGGCTCAACCAATCAGAATCAAGGACCAGAACTATCCGTTGTATAACATTACATAAAACGTTTACACTACTTTAAAAGTTTAGGGGCAGTGAGAATTTTAAACGTTTTTGAAATAAGTCTCTTATGCTCACAAAGGCTGCAAAACCAGTGAAATTAATATTGTGAAATATTATTACAATAAATTAAGTTTTAAAATATATTTTAAAATGTAATTTATTACTGAGATTTGCTGATAAAGAAATATGATCAATATTGAAAACAGTTGTGCTGCTTATTATAAGGAACATTTAGGCAACTTTACAGATAATCAATAATTCATGAAACAAATGAGCTGTCTATTTCCAGTGAGGTCACTACAGCAGACGACCAATCAAAAGACTTCAGCGAAGAGAAGGAAGAGGCAGGTGAATACATTCTTGATTTTGTATTTTATTTAATTTTTTTAAACAAAACTTCACAGTATTCACTGTCTACGTATTATATCTGAACGACTGTGTCTGTCTCGTTGGATTTGTTACATCTCATCTGGCAGGTGAGGAACAGCAGGAGTCGACACACTCCGATCGGCTCCCCAGGACCAAGAGTGATGTCTGTGGAAGGAGAATTAACGGACGACGACTTGGAATCAGGAGAGTCCAGAGAAACCGATGCTCCTTCAACGGCCACTTTTATAACCACAAGGTGGGCGTCGTGTTTCGTGAACTGTATGCACGTTATTAAACCCTCATGCTTTTGCTCACACTTGTTTCTGTCAAACAGACGGCAGTTTTTACCCCAGCGTTCGGCTCTGTGACCAATGTCCGTGTCAACAGCTGTATGACGACAGCACAGGTCATGCGAGTGCTGCTTTACAAGTTCAAGATTGAGAACAGTCCGGATGAATTCAGCCTCTATATCGTCCACACGAGTGGAGGTACGTCCGAACTGAGATGAAATGCATCATATTGCAGTTTCTTTGCCCCTGAGTTCATATTTCTGTCCCTGCTCTCAGAGAGACATCAGCTGAAGCCTAATGACTATCCTTTGGCGCTCAGAGTTTTGCAAGGCCCTTGTGAACAGGTCAGCAAAATGTTCCTTATGGAGACGGACCAGGTAGAAGAGGTCACCCATGATGTAAGAAACCAAATAGCACATTGTCTGTCTGTCTGTCTATCTATCTACCTACCTTCCAAACTGCTTGTCTTATGTAGGGCCAAAAATAAATAATTAAATACATATTTAGATATTTAAATAAATCTGTAAATATATCATTAAATTGTTAATAAAACCTAGAATTCATACAAATAAAATACAAATAAAAAATTAGTACATGTCCGTTTTATTTCATTTTAGCATCATTTCACAATTGATGCTTACTTTTCCTCACAATTCTTTCTCTGAACAGCAGTATTTATTTGTTTGTTTGGTTTTTTTTTGGAAAAGTCAAGAATGCATTCAATTCAAAGATAAAACTAATGCTAAAATGACATACAATGGATATTAATTACATGTATTATTTGTTTGGTGATATAATAATTAATGAATTAATTTAGTTATTTTTATGTTTTCATTAACTGTTTAATTCTATATTTAATTATTCATTGAAATATATATGAAATTATGTCATTTTGAGTAATTTTGCCTCCATAGAGGATGCTAGAGCTTTTTATTTATTTATGGATGGATGGATTTTCCAAACTTAACAAAAATGATTTAGTTTGATAAACTATATATATATATATATATATATATATAACTTTTTTTAATGGCCAAAAAACATTTTCCAGTCTGATCAAATAATTTAAATTTTAAATTGCTATTTCTAAAATCTGAAGATATTTCAGATATATAAAGAATAAATTAAGTTAATTGTATTCAAATTTTTAACATTTTTATTACTTCGCAATTTTTTTACATTTGTTATGAAAGGTCATTCACATTGCCTTGTGGGATGCAATATTCTACATAATGTGTCTGGTTGTATACTGCACATTTTAGCTTAATTAATTATTACTATTTATTACAGAAATAGTAAGACTAGGATGTTAGGGGACTGAATCCAGCCAAAGTGACTACAGTACACAGTGCAAGTTTGTATGTATATACTGCTGTAATACTTCATTTTGTCCTCAAGGTGGCACAATACATCAAGTTTGAGCTTCCTGTTTTACAAAGCTTCATTGCTAAGCTGCAAGAGGAAGAAGAAAGAGAGATGCAGAAACTGAAGAAGAGGTACAGACTGAGTCACACGTTATACATTTTAGAGGCATTTGAAATCATTATGTGCACTCATTTCTTTTCTGTGCCCTTATTTCAGGTACATTGATATGCAACGTATCATCAAGAAATGCATGCGGTCTTAAGCTGATTCAACTACATGATGAAGCTGTTCAGGCATGTATCATGCATCTGAACACCATCTTTAAAGCACCAGCATCGACAAAATGGTGCTATCTCAGGAAAAGGCACATATTTGTAGCTAAATTATTACTTTTATTATCTTAACATATTATATAATATCATAATACAGCAATATCCAAAGGTACCATGACTTTCTCTAAATAAGCTTCATTGGATAAACAGCAGACTGTTACTGTTACTAACATTGTTTGACTTTCACTCATGCACAATGATAATAATAAGCCGTAAGAATCGTAATTCAAAATTTGATATAATGTAGAGCCCATATTGTGTGATTAAATAGACAAGAAAGAAATATCATTTAAAAATCTAATGTATTTGCCTTATTTTATTTTAAAATATTTAATATGTATTTCACAGTGTATGTGCACATTTTTGCCATTGATAATAAAAAACATTGAGACAATTACTGAAATATTTTTTTTCATGAACGTGCATGCACATTTACCGCAGTAAAAGCTGTCATAACATTTTATTGATCCCTGTAGTTGTTCCTAGTGTAATACATTTAACATTTGAATGAGTCTGAATAAGCAGTAGAGCTAAAAAATAATAACAACAGTCCATTCAGCAAGGATACATCTTACACTACACTATATTAGCCCATTGCTCCACAATGTTAAGCATGACATTTAAAAAATAAATAAATAAATCTTAATTTTTGATGTGGAATAAAGATTTGCGATCTCTCCTAATGAATTTTTTTTATTTCTTTATTATTCCTAAGCACTGATCTGTTACTATTACAACTGAGATATGCAAAAGTAATGGTCAGGGATAATAGACACAAGGGTGAAATAGAGTGTAGGAGCAGTGGGATGTAAATCTTAATAGAAATGGCTTTAAAATGAGTAAAAGCTAGACTAGTACCAGGCTGTAATTCATCCTCTGCTGTGCCTTTGTTCTCGAGTGGGCGGGGCTGTTCAGCATCCCTGATCGGTCATTCGCTGCTGTTGAGTGAGTGACAGTTCCATAAGGTGGTTGTTTACAACATAGAGCAGCTCCTCACAGTAAGCTTGAGCAGTTCAAGCAGTGAATAGAAGCCAGTGATCAGCACCATCACCAGGTAAGATGCTTCTGTTTCTAGCGACAGATGAGGATTTGATGAGATTTGCAAAAATATGGAAGAGAACAAATGTTTTTAGAACTAAATACTGAGATGAAGCATTTAATATGTCAAATCTAATGTGATATATAATCATGCATTTTGAGATACAGTCAATGATATCCTAAAGATTTTAATTGGTTTATTTAATTGTAATTTATTTTATTTATTTTATAATTTTTTTAAATATTAGATGTTTGAAATAAACATTATGGTATCAACATAAATGTCTTTGTAATTCAATAAATTTATGATAATGTATATATATATATATATATATATATATATATAGTTATGGCACAACAAGTGGGTCTTTGTGTGTCAGCCAATGCAGATCACAGCACTTGTTCTAGGTGAGTCTGACAATTGATGCATCATTCAGGTCGTTTGCTTGTTGTCAGTAGTCAGCACTCATCTTTTGATGTGAAATGGAGCGTATAATTAGATTCAGATGACTTGTGCCCCCGCCGCACTGTAATTGTCTGTATAGTTATGTTGATTAAAATAACAATAATAAATGAGCTAAAACAAACATGTCATTTTGATTTTAAAAAACGAAAAGATTTTAATAAATAAATATTGCATATTAATAAAATAGATACAGATAGATTAATAAAAATAGATCAATAAAATATATATTTTTTTTTTAGATACATTTTGAGTAAGAGCCATGTTTATTATTTGAAAAGGAGGCTCATACACTAATATGCAAATCTAATGTGCCCTATTTTATAGCAGATTATTTGTAATAATATTTATTGGTATTAAAAATATTTCATATCATTCATTTCTAAAGTATTTTACAAGTGTCTCGGCACAGACATTTTGCCTTTTATAATAATAAAAAAATCTTATTAAAGAATTACTGAAATAAACAGAATAACATGTATAACAGTTTCATTATAGAAAGTTCCATTATATGACTGAATTAGTTATACAAATAAGCACTCTAACTTATATATTGAAGTAATATTATTATTATTATAGGAAACAACAATTTGCAATTTTGTTACATTTCTTTCATTTTCTACACTGTAAAAAATAATGATTTTTAATGTTGTAAATAATGATTACTGGAGTATGTTTTACAAGAAAAGCACTTTCAGTTTCAATCTTTCTACTTCAACATTTCATATTTAATTCAATGTGTTACTTGCAGTGTGTTTTCTTTCCTTCTAATTGGTTGTAAAATCTGCTTGCAATTCTGAGTGAAAATAGTTTTTACGTCAATTTTTTGTTTGTTTTTTGAAGGGACCCCCAGTCATGATGGGTAATCAGAAGGTCTTGATCATTTGGGTGTGGATGTTACTGTGGGTGTCGTTGTATCCTTGGGCCCACTGCAGGCGTGGAGGAGGTTTTGGTGGCAGGGGCAAGGGAGTGGGTCTGCCAGTCAAAGCGCCACCTTCCCAGAGCAAAGGCAGGCAGGGCCTGAAACTGGCAGGTGCTGCAGCCGCGGGGGCTCTCGGAGGAGCGGCCATCGGCTATGGGCTGGGCTCTCTGGGCAGACCGAGATATGGCTACGATGGCTCCTCAGAGGCGGACAGGCGCTATTACCCGGATGGACCAGGATACTACAACCGCTCGGACTGGCGGTATTACAGGAACGCAGGCAGTACAGAGCACGTGACCAGCGTCCTCATAATACTCGAAACAGTCGCACACATCTTTATGTGGGGATGAGTTACAGGGTTTGAGGCATTTCTTGTCACAGAGAGACAAGATGCAGAAAGGGTTCATTTTAAACAGAGGATGCAGTCATTTTCATTGATAGAGTGTTTGATAAAGAGGAAACTAACTTACACCAGCAATATACTTTGAGAAATATGAAATTTGAGAAAGTTATGACATTAGACCACACTCACACACACACTACAAAAGTAAAACTTAAAAGTAATTATATTCAGCTTTGGCATCAGGAATACATTTTTAAATATATATTTTAAATGTAATAATATTTTAAAATATCTAAAAAAAAAAAAAGAAATCTTAATTAATCCAAATTTTTGACAAGTAGACAATGTCTATATAATAATGATTTATGTAAATTTTGCAATTTACCCATATATTATGCCAGGCTCAAGGTAAGGTCAATTGATAGATTTATTTGATTATCAATTTTACTATTAAACATATATTCAAATGTTTTAGCCAGATGTAATGAATGTTAAATTATATTTAATTTATGCTGTGTTGCTAATGCCTCACAGTTCTGCAATTATATGTTACTTTGGATTTTAATTTAGGATTTTATTAATTTTGGTCAAGCAATCAAATATTATGTAATACAACTGAACCAGCTTTAATTTAAGGGCTAGTATTTGCATTCTCTGAAAATATTTGATGCAAACTCTGTGACCTGAAATGTCATGGGATGGACAAAATAAAAAATAACAGAAGAGCTTTTGCTGTTCCTTTCGTGCCGGTGATATCATTTAATACTCTTCTGTTGGTTTCAGGGTTTGATGTGTATTTTGGCAGGCATTTTAAACCCTGTCACTGTTTGCTTCTTGTACTGTTTTCAGAGTGTAAATGAATAAATATTTGACTGCTTATTCCTGTCCACTTTATTTGCTGAGCCTCCAATTGCTTTCTCCTAATCATGACGTTCGGTTCTGAATGGACTGGTCTCCTAGCAACGTGCCACATGTATCATGTGAAGCCCTCACTGTGCTCTGTGATGTTACCATAGCAATGGTCTTCATTTTGCTGGGGCGCTTTTGAACAGACCAGCAATTGTTTGATCTATGAAATATTGAAAAGATCAGTATTGTTTTCCTACTGTAGATTTCAATGTACACCACACATTCATGAGGGAAAGAACATTTAGAAAGAACTACTGAAAGATATGAACTCTAATAAATACTATTAAATAAATCATATAAATTCATTTATCAGTTATCAGTTTTTTTTTTTATTTAATGTTTTCCCCCCAGGAAAATGTATTATTGTTGGTTGTTTTTGAAGTTGATGATGATGTTTTTGTAAATAATATAAATGGTTACTGTAATTAAATAGATCCATAACATTAAATTCCTATGAATACATTCATTGGTTAACATTTTATTACAATAATTTATTTTTTTATTTCCCAGGAATAATAATAATAGTTTTGTATGATATACAATTATTATAATAATAAAAAATACATTCATAAAATGCATGGGCCAGTAATACATTTGCCTTGTACTGTATGTTTAAATAGCCAGTGAGGAAAAGAAGAAGTCTTTTTACATTTTGAGCAGATAAGAGAAACTTCAGTCAAGACTGATAATATACACAACATTTAAAATGTAACTTCCCCTTTGGATTCCTAGATTTAGAGAGTGGAAAGGACGGGCAATTGTGTTCCTTTATATGTAATCAGTGTTGACTGCACTACTAAGTGCAACTAAGAAGCATAAAGAAAGTAGTGAGCAACAGAAGCACTTCAGAGACACGATGTCCATTGTGGTTACTGGAAGGACTGGAAACTTTTCTTCCCTTTTTGTCCTTCACATCTTTTTTCTGCTTCTCCATTAAGTTCTCAGAATGAACCAAGTACAACTCAACACACTTTCGAGCTTTCATCTGCTCAATGAGAGCTGGATAACCAATCTGTATGATACTCACTGTGTCATCATCATCCTCACGAATCGCAGCAGCCTTTGGATAATTATTGACAGTTGTAGGGGATGTGGTGTCATTCTTCTCCGGCCCACCTTTCTCTAAGTAGTCTATATTCATAGCTGCATAATCAGTCAGTGGCTCATCTCTTTGAATGTTCTTGTGATTTTCAGAATCTGTTGTGTCCTGCTCTTTTAGAAGATCCTTTCGCTTCATGCATGAGCTCATGTATTGCTCATACGACTGGGATGGTTGCTTTGATGTGTAGTTTGGTCCTACTTTGTTATTTCTGTCTTTAGAACGAATGCCCTGACGTTTGTACATATAGTGGTTGTATTGATGCTCCTCCTGAGGGCTACTGAATTGGAAGTTGGGGCGTGGAAAGTTTCCGATTCCATAGCCTACTGCCATTCCTGCTATTGCCCCAATGCCTGCAGCTAGCATTGCCTTTTTTGCGAAGCCTTTGGATTTAACAGAAGGACCATAGCCCATGCTTTTCACTGTATTAGAGAAAGGGGAGCCACCCATGCCAAACCCACCACCTCCAAATGAGCCTCCATAGCGTGGACTGAGAATCTTATTGTTGGGGTTCCAGTTGGGATATCCCCCTCCAATGGAAGGGTGTCCTCCTGGGTATCCTACAGACTGCCCTGCAGTTCTTACTGGGTAAGATCCACCTGCTGGATACCCACCAGGGCTGTACCCACTTCTACCTGGATACTGGTTAGAGTAACCCCCTGCTCCAGGATTCTGGTTGGGATATCCTGCTGGGTTGGATCCCCCTCTTCCCGGATACTGATTGGGGTTGCCACCAGCCGAAGGATAGCTGCCACCAGCTGGATAGGCACCTGCTCCAGGTTTCTGGTTGGGATATCCTGCTGGGTTGGATCCCCCTCTTCCTGGATACTGATTGGGGTTTCCACCAGCCGAAGGATAGCTGCCACCAGCAGGATAGCTACCTGCTCCAGGATTCTGGTTGGGATATCCGGCTGGGTTGGATCCCCCTCTTCCCGGATATTGATTGGGGTTGCCACCAGCTGAAGGATAGCTGCCACCAGCAGGATTGCTACCTGCTCCAGGATTCTGGTTGGGATATCCTCCTGGGTTGGATCCCCCTCTTCCCGGATACTGATTGGGGTTGCCGCCAGCCGAAGGATAGCTGCCACCAGCTGGATAGGCACCTACTCCAGGATTCTGGTTGGGATATCCTGCTGGGTTGGATCCCCCTCTTCCCGGATAATGATTGGGGTTTCCACCAGCCGAAGGATAGCTGCCACCAGCTGGATAGGCACCTGCTCCAGGATTCTGGTTGGGATATCCTGCTGGGTTGGATCCCCCTCTTCCCGGATATTGATTGGGGGTGCCACCAGCTAAAGGATAGCTGCCACCAGCTGGATAGGCACCTGCTCCAGGTTTCTGGTTGGGATTTCCGGCTGGGTTGGATCCCCCTCTTCCTGGATACTGATTGGTGTTGCCACCAGCCGAAGGATAGCTTCCAGCAGCTGGATAGCTACCTGCTCCCGGACTAGAGCTGCCTCTACCAGGATACTTCTGGTTAGGGTTACCTGGGTTACTTCCTGCACTAGGATAAGAGGGTTGCCTGGGATAGTTAGGTTGGGTCTTGGTCCCTTGTGATGGCTTATTGGATGGCTTCTTGGAAGGGGTGTTCTTGCCCCCAAACACTTTCTTTCCTCCTGATGACTTGTGTAGCACTGCCATCAGAACCAAAACGAACAGTACAAGTTTGCATAACTGCCCCATTTTGGTCCTAACAAATTGAAACACACTGAGTTAGCATAAACTTGATATGCACACAATTCAGAGTTTAAGACTCAAGAAAAATGCTTACTGAAATGCAAAGGCAATTTTACATAGTACAAGACAAGAGCCTAATGGACATTATATACAAGAGAGAAAGAATGGTATTTTCTAACATTATAAATACTTGTAGAAGTTATTGCTAGAAAACAGATGCACTTTAGACATTTTAGCTGCATTTATAAGAGATCTAAAAGATACATCTTATTGTTTGGAAAAGAAAGTCATTAAAATGGAGTCAGTGTTTACCACAGCACTCATGGAGGACCCTTTTAGTGTTTAGGAATTGCACATTTGAGATGAAATTTTGTTATTGACCAAATACTTATTTTCCACCATAATTTGCAAATAAATTCTTTAAAAATCCTACAATGTGATTTTCTGGATTTTTTTTCTCATTTTGTCTCTCATAGTTGAGGTATACCTATGATGAAAATTACAGGCCTCTCTCATCTTTTTAAGTGGGAGAACTTGCACAATTGGTGGCTGACTAAATACTTTTTTTCCCCACTGTGTATATATATATATGAAACTTTGGAAAAGTAATTTACATTTACTGTAAATAAAGACATTGGAGTTTAGAGTATTTCTTCACTTTGTCAGGAATCGCTTAGATTATGGAAGAACTTTGAATGGTGAGCTGCATGCCGGTTTTCTGACTCACTGCTTCGTCTCCTGTTTCCCTCTTTTTCTCTACGTCTGCGAGCGAGGTCTTCTAACACCTGAACATAAACATACAACAGTCGTCATGTTTTTTTCCCAATTAAAAAAAACTTTAAACCTCTCAGTTTTACTATTCACTCCGATACCTCTTTTCTACATGCAAGCTTATCTCTCCATTCGTTTAGTTCCAGGGTGTGTTCATCCTCCAGAGCTTTGATCTTTTTCTTCTCCATGTCCACAAGAATTTGGAGCTTCTCATTCTAAAATCCAAACACACAGACACTGAGAAACACCTTCTCTCAACATGAAAACGCTGCAAGGCTGTTCCCAAGTTGACATTGATGTACCTGAAGCTGCTGTAGTTCAGCTGCACTGGCATCACATTGTTCCTGCACCGCTTTCAATTGGTTCTCGTGACTCTCTTGAAGACTCTGTCTCTCTTGCTTCTGTCTGGCCTCCTCCTCTGACAAAAACTGAGAGGGCAAATCAGAAAAGACCAGTTGCAACTGTTTTGTTTCATTAAGTAGAGGTTTGATTTACTATGTTGTTTTGTTTCTTCTGAATCCTAACCTGTGTGGGAAGTTGTCGCTGCTCAGAACCGCTCAGACCTTGCTTTTTGATCTCCAGCTTGAACTGATTCAAATTGGACTTTGCTTCAGCTTTTTGGGCCTTCTGGAAGGACACTCTCTCCTGGGCCTGCAATGACTTCTGCTCCTCCAGTAGAGCTTGCTGGAACCGAGACGCTCTCCTTATCCTACCATACGAGAGAACAGAACCACAGAAGACTAATCAGGATAAGGAACAGTAAAATACAGAAGATAAATACAAAACTGAAACGAGAATGCTTTTAGAGGTTACAGCATAATTTACCTTGTTGTGTCTCTTGGTCAGCTGCTGTCTTTGTAGGGAGTACTGCTCCTTCACCTGCTGTTTGAATAGATGGTACTTCTCCTGTAGATGGCGCTGTTCTAACTCCCAAATAACTGCCTCACGAGCTTGAAAAGGAAGGAAACGGATTATGTTTAGAATCACATACAACCAAACCTTCTTCTGTATCCAGTATGTATACAATCTACACTATTTATTTACTATTACTGTGCACAGTACATGCAAAATTACTGTACACATAAAATACCTGAATCACTTAATTTCATGTTTTCCTTTGTCTTTGGAGTGTTAAAAGCTGTAAGTGCATACAGAAGATCCGTAAAGTCGCAAAGATTAAAAAGTCTCAAACCCAAAGAGATAGGGTGCATCTCAATCAGCTCCCTAGTTCAGTAGTCAGGGCACTGATCAGGGAGTCGAACATTTTAAGGGATGTCTCAATCGCGAATACTTCCAGTGCACTGGAACGTATGCGCCCTGAAAAATCCCAAAATGCACCACAAAAACTAGGAAGCATCGGAAATTACGTCACATTTCTGAAGCGCGAAACATAAACCACACGAGCCAACTCAATAAATATAATGACACGGATAGAAGATTAGAAAAGACAAACCGTTTTTATTAGTATATTTTAGCATAAACACACATCGCTAGACAGGTAATGAACACATTTAATTAACATTTATAATTGATATTCGGCTGAAATGTTAAAAGAACATGTAACAGAACGATGTGTTAAAAAATAATATCAAAAAGAAACCGGTCCTGCCTGTTGTCGATTAATTCCAGCAATGACATTCTACAATGTTGTCCGTTGACGTTGTATGTAGTCATGTCACCGGAAATTAATTAAGTAATCACTGTCCCAATGTGCAGTGAGCCAGGGAACTTACCAGTGACCGAATTCGTGTACATGATATACTGATTCACGAGCTCGGGAACTAGGGAGCTGATTGAGATGCACCCATATTCTTTATAAAAGTGAACCCTTAGCCACGCCTTCCTAAAACGCCTCGTTCAAACATGCCCCCACATGTCTACGTCACTGTGTGGGAAGATTTGCATAACACCGCCCAAATGTTTACACTAAGAAATAAGGCGTAACTTTTATTCTCACTGTAGTAGTACTAGGCTCATTCGAGATGCATCGGCGCGGCGCAGTCCGATCGGTGTATGACATCATAGTACCGCAAGAGCGATTGGTGAGCAGATGACTCTTTAAGCTTTTTAATCGCTCTCACGGTACTTTGATGTCATATACCAGTCGGTCTGCTCAGCACCGATGCATCAAAGCCACTAGAAGGCAAGCCTTCAACCTTTAGCCAAAAAAGCGTAACGGCTAATGCTAACGCTTCCGGTTTGCCAGTACATGGGAAAGGGGACCAGAGGCCATTTATTTTTGGAATGGATGTCAATGGAGGAGAGGCTTTGCCAGAGATTGTCTTAGTATAGGAAGATGAGAGGGTCTGTATTACTTACTATTGGAGAAAGTGTAACGGTCAACTTGAATCACGTGTGCCTTCATAACCAATCACATTACAGCCTTGACGTCATTGAATTTCAGTCAGAGTTGTGCGACACTCAATCGCTGTTTACGGATACCATAGGAATAAATGGGAAGTGCCGAAAGCTGTATCCCACCTGTCGCAAAAAGTAAGTGACTTCTCTTATAAAACTGCATTTTTTTTGGTTTAAACTCTAAAAATAGTTCAATCCAAAAGTATTGTACGTCGTAAAACATGTTACAGATTAGCTGATAGGCTGTCGATTCATTAAATTATAAGCTATTTCCTCTAAAAAGCTGTTTATTCAGTGGCGAAAACACATTTTATACTATTTTAATTCTGTAAGTTAATGGGGTCATATGATGCGATTTCAATTTTTCCTTTCTCTTGTTGCATAAAGAAAATCTGTAAAGTTGCAAAGACTAAAGTCTCAAATCCAAAGAGATCTTCTTTATAAAAATTAAGAGTCAACCACGCCTACCTAAAACGGCTCCTTCTAACACGCCCCCACATGTCTACGTCACAATGTGGGAAGATTTGCATAACGCTGCCCAAATGTTCACGCAAAGAAAGAAGGCGGAACTTTTATTCTCGCTGTTGCCGCTGCTGCCATGTTGTGGAGTCGCTGTGTGTTTCCCATGTGCACGAGCAGAGCAGCTGGACTGAGTCTCGTCACGCTGGGCGAAGGCATCACAATATGGCGAGGGGCGTAACATTTCCGTCAGATGCTTGAGGTATTTTTAACTTTAAACCGCATAAACACATTGCATTACACCAAATACACAACAATGTTCTTCGTCATATGACCCCTTTAAAAATAGGTAAGTTAAAACAAAGGTATTCAAAATCCAATGAATGGAGGCAATCAAGTGCAATACTGTAGTATAACCACTAGATGACTGTATTGGCATACATTTAAACAGGACTGTGTGATCCTTGTTGTTGAGAACAGTGTTTTCAGACAGAGTTACTTTTATTAGGCATTTCATTTGGATATACATTTAGACAATATCAAAC
Source organism: Sinocyclocheilus grahami (assembly GCF_001515645.1). Classification (NCBI taxonomy): domain Eukaryota; kingdom Metazoa; phylum Chordata; class Actinopteri; order Cypriniformes; family Cyprinidae; genus Sinocyclocheilus; species Sinocyclocheilus grahami. Next base: position 363,513 of record NW_015505257.1, on the reverse strand, counting down.
CTTCAAATCAAACAACTTTTTTTCAAAGTTTCGATTTTTTTGTTTGGAATTTTGAGTTTTCTTTGTCAACTAACTTAGATTACAGTGATGCCATGACTACAATGGCCAAGCAGCTTGAAAAGATGGAGCACAACCCGACCCAAATGATCTCTCCATTTTACTGTTTTGGTAAAGGGATGACAAAACATGCAGCAGCTTTAAGACAAGCTGCTAAATGACCAGGTCCTATTATTGGCTGTCAGCCAACAGCAGTGGCCCGAAGAACAGCTAAAGCCTTCTACACACTGCACAATTTTAACAATCCTATAAGATCATTGCAAATCACACTGTGCGACATGGATCTGATAAACTTGGGTACGACATGTATGCAGACGATGATGACACCTATTGACTTGTAGGCTACGACGCACGTTACTATAGAAGAATAAAACGTCATCAGTATGCGCTAGTGGTAAAAAAAAAAAGAGCATGATGAATCACACTTTGGCAGTTGTAGTTTTTATGTGTGTTGAAAAAAAGTGAAACGGCGAAAGAGGAAGGGATAAGAGCTTGAGGCAAGCAGCTTTATGTTTTAGCGCCGTGTCGCGTTGATTTCATTCGCATTTTTATTGGCTGGTCAGTAGACTTGGGTCGTAGCACAAAACACACTGTGCGATGATCATGCTGAATTTCTGACACTGTCAGAAAATTATAGTAAGCTATCTTTGGTCGCCAGACCGTGACAACGGCCGTCTTTGAACCTCTCTCACTGTACGACATAGGATACTTTGATGCCGCTTCAAGTCAAAATGCTTTTGAATTCTGGACTAGGACTGCAGGTAAGGAGGTCATATTGTTTGCTATACCAAAGAATTAATAATAAGGTAAAAAAAAAATATATATATATATATTTTTTAATCTTTTTATTGTGTTTGCCGGTTTTTGTTCTGTACGGTACATAAGTGTAGTTTTCTCAGTGTTAAGCTACTCTGTGTGCCTGTTTTATAGCCTATATGTAGTTTTATGCACTATTTTTATTAATTTTATACACCCTTTTATTTAAGTTGTAAATTGTGTGTACAACATTTCATTTCTTACACTTGTGTATCCCTTTTGTGTTTTGGATATTATATTAAAATTAGTTCCTTATCGAGCGTTCACTCACTCTAAGAAAATAGCTGTGGGAACTCCTCCCCTTCTCCAATTTCCTGAAGTTTTATAGGATAATGCCAGTTCAATAAACTGGCCAATTGACACCCATCTATGCAAATCGCATGCAAATACTGACAGGCTTGGCGGGCAGTATAAATGCGGCGAGAGCAGCAATTGCGTCAGAATCTTCTTCACACTGCCATTGTCGAATACGCACCAGAGGATACTACAGCTTCTTCACCGCATCCGATGGAACCTTCTGTCGATTTTGCGTGGGCCATCGACCCGTTGGACCCACACGAGCACTGCATCGCCTGCCTGGGTCTGGCCCACGCTGAGGCTACGTTCTCTGAGTCTGACAGCATGCTCTGCGCTGACTTGCCGGCACGTGTTTGAGGACTTGGAGGAGCAACGCTCGTGTTCTTATGGGGACGGGACCCACCACCGCCAGCGAGCCGTTTGCCACCTGGGTCTTCTGCACATTAAACCGCTTGGATCTGAAGGCGGTGTCCTTAGCCCTAGTGGCTTTTCTGCTGTAGCTGGAACAGCGACATGTGCTGATTTACACCGACAGCATGTCTGTGGTTTCGCACATAGATGGCCAAGGAAGTGTGCGCTCCAGAGCCCTTTTCGAGCAGGCTGCAAACCTCCTATTATGGGCGGATCGTCGTCTACTATCCATTCAGAGTGACGCTTATCCCCGGTCTCCTAAACTGCGGAGCGACAGGAACAGAATTTCTCACGGGGAGTGGAGAATGCATCCCAGTTCGGTTCGAAAGATGTGGGACCACTTCGGGAGAGCGGAAGTGGATCTGTTTGCGATGAGTGAGAACACACTTTGCCGATGTTCTTTTCGCTGTCTCATTCCCCACTGATTAGATGGGAGACGCTATGACGTCTGTACACACTTAAACATGGGGAGTGTTCACGTAATGGTGATGTGATAAAGATATCGACCTAGCAAGCTGCCCCGTGTCGGATGTTTTTTTGCAGCACAGACTAGATAACGGGAGCCTACCATCAGCATTAAAGGTTAATGTGGCCGCCTTTGCTTTGTTTCGTTCCCCGGTTAACGGGCAATCAATCGGGAAGCACACGCTGGTGGTCAGATTTCTAAGGGGAGAGACCACATCCTCCACGCCTGCCTTCAGTGCCGCCGTGGGATCTAACGCTGGTTCTAAAAGCTCTCCCTCTACCCCCGTTTGAGCCCTTGGAATATGTTGCTATGAGGAAGTTCTCCCTCAAAACTGCTCTGCTTCTTGCCCTCACCTCTACTAATCGCATGGGAGATTTGCACGCGCTCTCGGTGGATAACGATTGTATTTGCTTTGGCCCTGGGAACTGCAGTGTTCCCGCCTACGTGCCTAAAGCTATCTCTACCGCCTTTAAGGCGCTGGTCATTTCTTTGCCCGCTTTGTCTGTGAAGCTGTCGACCTCGTGTGACACCGAAGCCCAGAACGCCGTTTGCTCTGTCAGGGTTTTAAGGATTTGTATCGACCGCTCAGCCAGAGCCATCTTTTGTCAGTCTGACCAGCTCTTCGTGAAAAATTGCTTATTATTTGTTTTTAGATTTAACTATATTTTCAGACATGTATAAATAAATGGTTTTAAACAAATCCATTCATTTGTTCATTTGAAAAGTTATTTACATTTTTATTTTGTAATTACAAATTTGGTTAACGATTCCTTCATTTTATCACTTTTCAAAATGACAAATAAATGCTATTTAAAAAAAATTATTTAAAAGTTATCTCTCAATTGATTAGTTATTGTTAAATTCCAGTATATTTTTAGACATGGATTTGTCATACATATAAGTTCATATATTTGTAAGTTATACAATATTCATATATTTGTAAGTAAATAATTAATTCCTTTATTTATTTATTTTTTTTTAAGTGGCATTCCTGGTTCATGGTGGAAAAGTTTCTTCAGATTATTAAAGAAAATTAAGAAAACAAAAAGGTTCTTTTTAAGAACTGTTCACATAAAGGTTCTTTGTGGAACCAAAAATCGTTGTTGTTTGGTGTTGTCGTGAAAACCCAGGTTTTGTAACCTTTATTTTTAAGAGTGTATTTTAAAAAATGACCAACTACAGCCATAAATTGTGATTTTTGTACAAATTACATAATAAATAAGTGTATTAGGAGTAGCATATTTACCTCGCTTGAGCTGCTGAGATTTGACTGTAATCTCCCTCTCCATGGACGCCACCTTCCTCGGCCTTGAGTCTGCGTGCGTCCTCCCTGAGCCGGGATGTGTGCTCAGCCTCCATCTGGCTGCTTTGCTGCTGGTACTGTTTCTCAAGTCTCTCAAGTTCACCATCATAGTATTGCTTCTTGCTCTGCAACAGGACAAACATTCAGCTGAGACCCAGGTTATTATTTGGCAAGCATCTTTATTTCTAGTGCTCATACTTACGGTATATATATAGTATATACTTATTCTATATTGAGAAGGCTGTGCTAATACTTTTCTAAGTGATGATACTTACAATTTAGTATTATTATTTGTATACTATTATAGTGTCATTTTGAATTTATAGTGAATTTGCTTTAATTTTATATTTTCAGTTTTCATTTTAGTTTGTTTTAGTAATTTTATGTGCTTTTGTCATTTTTATTATTATTATTTTATATTTCAATACAAGAATCAAAAAATGCATTCAAAACAAATTTATTTTAGTTTTACTTTTAGAAATTTTAGTATTTCAACTTAATTGAAAAGGCACAATTTGTCATTTTACATTTTTTAGTTTTAGTTTACAATAACAACACATATTGTTTGCCTGGTGAATAATAAAAAGGCAAAAATCCTTTTAATTTTTTTTTCCATTTTTCCAATTGTGTTACGCTGACAAAATTAAATAAAAAATAATAATACATTTAATAAATAAATAATACAAATATTTTTACATTTTAAAAAATTAGAAATGAAAAATTAAACACAAAACAAACGTTACAAGTGATTTTAGGCATTGTACATGAATGTACAGTATGAAAAATTTATAAATATTCCTTTTGAAATGTGCATTAGAAAAAAGTACAGTGTTTAAGTTAGTAAAATTAAGTCCTTCCATGTCAAAGTAATATTAGTCAAGTTTTTTTGTACTTTTTTAATATAAAGAAAATTAATGTAACTAATTTTTACCCATAAATAAAGAGCATGTTGACGAAAGTGGGGTCTTGCTCTCAGACAAGAACCCGAATGGAAACATTTCTGTTTAATAGCACAACTTAAGTTGTAAACTGAGGGTAAAGGGCTTTGGTGCTTGTGGCTTACAGTCATCTCTTGTTCTATGTGGCGGAACATCTGCTCTCGCTGCTGCTGTAGTTTCTGCTCCAGCTGGGCATGTTCTCTCTGCTCTTCTCTCTGCAAGAGTTTCAATGCATGCAGTTCCTGCCGTCTGCAATCACCCAAGAAGATATGAATGTGACACTTCCATTTTTTCATGTCCACTATAAAGCATAAGGATTACCTGTTGTAGCGCATTTGTTGCTCCTTCTTGTCCCCCTCGTTAACCACTTTGGAAGTGGTGACACTGACCTCACGGCCATCCACCATAAATGTACGTGTCCTTTTTACGGTTCGCCTGGTTGGGTGCAATTCCTGAATTAATACAAAAAGAGAACAGTTTGTACATGTTGAATCTGTCTGGTTGTTTATAGCTAGTCATTTGTTTCAGACTTACCCCTTCAAACCCAGGAGACAGTGGAGCCTCAGTAGGTGAAAGAGGTGCAATTATGTCTTCATTAGATTCCTTTGGTGTGGATCCATTAGATTCATGAGGTGGTATTAAGTCAAAAATTTTCGAGCCATTAGCATGTGGCCTTTCTTGCTCATTTTTGTCATCTTGAACTGCAACCATCACTTGCTTTTTCAACTTTGCTCCAGGAACATCTGTTGTATCTTCACCAAGCAGTCTTCTGTAACGTTCTGTACATGATTAATATTTGTTTGAAGCTCTTGTTCAGGTTCCTCTTCTTTCTTTTTAGAACTGATTTCTGTTGGACTTGCTCCATCTTGATCACCAGCAGCATCTCTTTCATTACCAATGGTGATTTTTTCTACTTCAGAACTGGTGTCTTCTTTATTTTGACATGGCATCTCTGGCATTTCTGAATCAATGGTCGTCTCATCTTGGGTTGGTATTTCCATCTCCTCATCAGATTTTCTTGTGTTGTGACTGTTTTCATTTCTTGAGTTTAAATATTCATGATCAACCTCCATGGTAACATCTTCCTTGTTGTATGAATGATCCTCTTCCTCTGTTTCTGTACAAAGATCTGGGTCTTTTTCACAGCTTTCCGTTACTTCAGACTTTTCATTTCTTGAGTTGACATCTTCACAGGCTATCTCAGCAGTAATATGCTCTTTGTTGACGGCTTCACACTCTACTCTCATGGAAATCTGATCTTCATTGCTGGTTATATGTTCTTCTGTCCCTACATCAACATCCTTGTCATTTTCACTGCTTTCCTCTTTTGATGCATCTCCCGTTCCTCCATCTGTCTCCAGTTTTTCTGGTTCTTCTACTTCTGCCTCAGGTCTTCCGTCAACATCATCATTTTCTGATGGTTCAGTTGTCTGCTGTGTTTTTTTGAGGTCAAGAACTTCATCAGGAACATTATTAGAAGGCATCTCTGTAGTTAAGGTTTTGTTTATATATACAGCAGGAGGAGAATTGTAAGTTTTCAAAGGACAGGCCAAATCAAGGTACTCATATTTATAATTTCCCTCATTCCTTTCAGTTTTTTTAGCTGCTGGTGTTTCCAAACACAAAGCTATAACCGGTGTGTTCAGTGGGTGGGCTCTGTCTTTGTCAATAACAGCAGGTTTTTGGAGGGATTTCCAAAATGTTTGGTCATTGTTTCCTGAATCATCAGACTGAATCATCATATTTTCCTCATCAGCGTCAGTGTCCTCCTTGGTAAGATCTAGTGTTTCCTTTTGAGAAGAATCTGTCAATCATCATATTTTCCTCATCAGCGTCAGTGTCCTCCTTGGTAAGATTCTGTCGGTAACTGTGTTTGTGCTGGTGTGCTTGAGTGGTTTGAGTTCTGAGCTTCCTCCTTGTCAGTTTCTACTTTAGCTTCCTTGTCTTTGGTGTCAGCAGCCTCATTACTTGGAGCATCAACTAAGTCATATGTTTGCTCCTTCAGTTTGTCAGTGCTTTCATTTTTTTTGCCATCTGAAGGGCAAGTTCCCACAGTTCCCACAGCTGCACTTAAAACTTCTGAGTCCTTATTTCCTTGAACAAGCGGACTGTCACCCCAGAATCCAGATTTGCGGCGGGAGCTGCCAGTCAAAAACGAGAGGAGATTTCCTGGAACTGAGAGGCGTCTTGCCCTCTTCTGGGCTTTGTCTATGGCCTGGGAAGCCCTGCGGGTTACTTTAACCTCAGTTATTGGCTCTAAGTTGGTGGGAGATTGAGGAACAGCATCTGGAACAGAGGTCTTCTGAGGGGTCTCAGGTTCTATTGGTCCTTGTTCTTCAACTGCTTGTCCTGGTTGTGGCACTATTTGCTCTGACTCTGCGGCGATCATCTCCTTTGCAGAACATTGGAAATCTAACAAAGACTGCAGATGAAAAGATACAGAAAAAGATGTATTAAGCTACACACTTGGATTATGTTTGTTTGATGTGCACAACAAAAGGTGAGTCAAAGAAAAATAATAGTATCCTTAATTTTAAAATGCAATTTATTCCTGTGATGCAAAGCTGGATTTTCAGCATCATTACTC